>NC_052481.1:3389592-3598695 GCF_009730915.1 Dioscorea cayenensis subsp. rotundata | reverse complement strand
GTGTTGTGTTATTTATGGATTAATGCCTCTTATTGTCATTTGCCTTGTTGATAAACATGGACCTCACCATCTTATCTTTTTGGAAAAAAAACAAGCATGCCATATATATATATATATATATATGATTTTTGTATGAGATTTACATCAATGATTTGTTCATAGCATATGCATGTAGTTTGTATCAACATTTTGTTGAAAACAAGAAAGATATTGTCTTTGGTAGATTAATTGGTTATGCAACACTTGTTTTTATTTTTTGAATTATGCCTAACTTCTATTTCTTACAAATAGTTTAGTACTGTTATATGTCGAACATATTGTCCTTTTCTTATTTATTGAGTGTGGTATTGGTAACATTTGGTTTATATATTTTAATAGGAACAATTTGTATGGCCCATAGAAAAAACAAATGTTGTACGAAAAATATGGGACACTACATGCAAAGAGCGATTTAAAAGAATGATGGAAGAAGAAAGGAGTCGAGCAAAGAAGCATTTTGGAGTGAGTGACATTGCACATTGTAAAGGCTATAATGAAGGTTGGATAAGAGTTGATATTTGGGATCGTTTAATTGACAATGTTTGGAATAGTGAAACATGGAAAAATCGATCTCAAAAAGGCCAAAGCAAAAATAGGCACAGAAAAATAATGGAAGTATTACCAAACATACTTGGTGGATCGATTCCTTTTTGCTTCATCGGAGAGGATGGTATATATGATATATATTGCTTTATAATTGTTGTTTTCAAGATTGTATATCTTTTTCACAAGGTTTACATTTTTTTATAATTATATTTCCATGAGTAATTTATTCTATATCTATGTGTAGGCAACCCAATTAAATCGGAAGCCAACATATGCAGAAGTGTTTAATCGCACACACAAGCGTGACAAGGGTCGTGGTGATTATGTTGATAAAAAATCTAAATCCGTGATTGTAAGTAAATTGGTTTCATAATTATATTCTAATTATTAATATAAATTTTTTTTTCTAATGCATTAATAATTCTTTTATTATCTTAACCATACAAATTATAAGAATTTTATGTTTTTGTAGGAATCTTATACTTCTTCAATGAGCCAAAAATATGGTATCGATGAATCTTCTCATCCTGAATTTGACCCACAAGCTTGGTGTGATGCAATTGGAGGAATGGAGACTACGCGTACACATGTGTATGGATTTGGGACCACGCCATGTGGAAAAAATTTAATTTCTCCTCCTATTAGTATTGAGGAAGGCTACTATTCATCGAATTGTAGTCCACTAATTGAAACTCCACATCCTTCCGCCGAAGTTGATAATCTACGGGAAGAAGTAGTGACTATGAAGAATAAACTACAAAGCTTGGAGGATTCTCAGAATGAAATCAAGACATTTTTGTATCACATTATTGAGATGTTAAATCCTGCAACAATTTGTAGGAATGCGGGATTTTCTCAAATTGGAACGAATGACAAAGACCATGAAGATGAAACCACCGATGGTGAAGATTGAATGTTTGAGAGAGTGATTCATAGAACGTGGGTGTTTTATGGTTAATTTTACCTATGACTTCTCCTATGATGTTTTTAAATTCGATGAAACATTGAAGATTTTTGTCTTAAACGATGTTGAACTTGTTTTTTTAATGAATAAATAATTTTAGACATTATAAATAGTTTTTAAAATACCATTTGTAATATATATGTGCTACAGGGAAATAAAACTAGAAAAATAAATTAATAAAAAATAGTATTATAGACGGAATTTTATGGATAATGAAAATAATTAGTGACCAAATTCCATTGGTAATTAGTACCTTTAGTGGCGAGATTACGTGGTGATAAATATTTTTCGATTGTGAATTCCGTTGTTGATGAAAAACCATCCGTGTGGAATCCCATAGATGATAAACACTTTTCGTTGGCTGAATTCCGTTGGTGTTGTTAAGAATCGATGACGGACTTCGAGTGGGTGATAAACACTTTTAGTGACGAATTCGTTGATGATGAATACCTTAAGTGGCGAATTTTGTGGATGAAAAAAACACTTTTAGTGACGGAGTACTCCGTCACTAATCTTCTAACATCACCAGCGGAAATATTTTTTTACCAGCAGAATAGTATTAGCCACTTTTATTATTACCAGCGGTAATGTCCAGCGAAATTACCGTCCGTGAAAGTCATCACCCACGAAATTTGATCTTTCGGTGACGGAAATTTACATCCCTGATACTGCTGTTTCATGTAGAATTTGTTACAAGCCTCCTATTTCATAGCAAAAATATTTTTAGTGTGTAGCTATAAGCGATTTGTTTTGAAAGCAAAGGTGCTATCTTTTTTTAGCTACGTTTTAGTAACTATAGCAAATGAATGTTTAATTTAGTTACGGGCATATTACATTTATAACTAAATCATAAAATATTTGTGACAAAAATTTCACTGTGGCAAGTAAATTAAACTTTTAGACACAAAGTTTCTCTGTTGTAACTAATATCTATTTTGCTATATATATAAATATAATGTAGCTAAAACAAATAATTATTTGCTACCAAGTTAAATTTTCATGGCAAAATATTTTATTCTTGTAGATATGAAAAAATAAAAGTTGTAGCAAAATATATTACACTTAGCTACAGAAGTCATAAAATATGTGGCTAACTTTTAGCTATGGAATTTCTTGCTACGAGATTCATCTTTGAAGCTAAGGTGTTTAGCTACAGGATTTTGTACCTTTTGCTACAATTTCTTCCATAGCTATAGATGCATAATGTTGTAGTGTGGTATGCTGGAAAAGGCAATCTAATGGGTTAGAACCATCAAATGGAGGTAAACTGATTTTTGAAATTTTAAGATCTATTTTGGCAGTGGAAAATGAGTTATGAGGGACATGAAAAATGGGTGTAGTGGAAGGGGAACCAGCCATGTAAACAGGTTGTTTATCAATTGAATTTTGTGTTGTCGGAGCTTACGACTAAGGCAGCAAACTCGAAACCAAAGCCATCAAGGACTCATGGTGTTTTTCAGCTTCTGTTTCTCTTAGCTTGAATTCAGCTTCTTTCTGTTTGGCTGCGGCATCCAAAGCGTCCAACCTCGTCTGCATGGCGTGAATGGCTTCCATAAGGTTGCTGATTTGTTCATATATCCAAGGCTGATTGTGAATGTTCGGAAGAGGGATCTTGTCATGGAGGCATAGTTCACCGGACGAAAGCACCAAATTGTTAAGTGATTCCTAAATATGAGTGAGGAACCGGCCACTCCAAGAAATATTAGGAAGAAAGATTGATAAATTACTCAACAAAGTCATAATCATTCATGAAAAGAACCTACTGAAAATAAATACAAAGCTTTGATTCTAAGAACGTGTAAACTAACAACTCCCCACTAGCATTGAGGAAGTTGCACGGCCATGATGTTTACGGTTAGACATCATTGACCAATTTAAAAGCAAATAAAAAATCTGCAGAATTAAGTAAACAGACTTTACATAACATAATCTTTAATTAGTCCAATTGGGATTTTCAAATTGCGTTTGGGCTTCTTTTCCTCATCCGGCTTACTGGCCATATCATCTTTAGTTTTTAACATGTATATTTTATGATTAATTGATGATATTTTACTTTATTTTTATTTTGATTGGCATCGGAGTGAGAGCCACTTCCAAGATTGTAAGAGATGCAAACTTTCTGAGATGAGTTTATTTATATATATAGAGATGATTAACTTGTCTTTATATTTAGTTTTATTAGTTTAAATTTAGAATATCATGATACTATCCTGCCCTATGATTTGATTCATTAGTTAGATATCATCTTTAGTTATCTTTATTCTACATAGTTAGTAATAATATCAAAAATAATGGTGAAAGTAAGAATGAAACAAATATATTCCCTAATAGATTAGTGGTTTATTCAATTTTTATAAAAAAATAAAAAAAACACGGGTTAATGCAACACATGGGTAGAATTAAGTTGTTAAAAAGTTTCACCCTTATTCGAAAAATATCAAATAAGAAACAATATTATAAACATGCAAGAATTAGTGCTTTGGTAATTTGTCCACTCCATAGAGTATGGTCAGGATTTCATTAATTTTCATAAAAAACACACATGCACACTACATCACTCTCGTGAGCATTTCCTAAGTAATTTTTTTGAGCACTAAAGCATCCTAAAAGAAGATGATTAACTGCTTTCGGTATATACATATAAATATATGTATAAATTTGGTTTTTGGAACGTCCCAAAAAAATGAATCTAGAGACGTCCCAATAGGTACCGTTAACAGTTGCTGTTTCATTATTAACCCTGGTGCCGAGGTGCATTGGAGTTAGTGATGCTAATTCCGGCACTTGGGTTATACATATAATAAAACAACAACTATTAGATGATGATCTAGTAGCTGCTGTGGCGACATTCCTAGGTGATTGGCTCCCATATATATATATATATTCTAAACTGAATATAACATTATAATTACCAATTGTAAAAATTCTACACATGCTTGTAGTGTTAACTTCAATCGCAACAACACCAAATTCGACCCCACGCCTTTCATTTACTATCATATAAATCATCAAGTTATAAAAGATGAGTATCATGATGGTAAGTGGTTTATATTATTTATTTATTTATTTTGATAAATGCAACAAGCGTTACTTCAAAAAAGATTGGTAAAAGATAGATAAGTACGGTGGTACACCAATTATGGTAGTATGATTGACTCTTAAGAATTTATTAATTCGTCCGGATGTTACATGATGTGATTAGAGTTCTATTACATGTGCACCCAGAAGATTTTCAGGAATCAAACTGAGCTAATAAAATCCCCTTCTAATATGCAATCATGGAGGAGAAAAAAAAAGACATCCTCCCAATAGGAGACCTAATGAACAATGAATGAATGATATACCACAGTATTGCATAATACCGGAACAGTACTATCAACCTAGAGATTTGACTTTGAGTTTTCTAATTTATGATTTACATGACAATCCATTGTACTGAGCAGTAGTTGTTAAATGGTTTATATTATCCAAGATGATATTAAAAAAAAGGAATAAAAGAAAACAAAAGGGACGGGAAATAAAAGCTCCGGATATTTCGAGGGAATCTAAAAGCAATATTCAATAAAAACCTTTCTCATCTTCACATTCGCAAACAAGGGACTTCATATATCATAAAATATGCTATCTAAGCCTATTAAAGTAATTTAAGCACTTCAATTAAGTTATAAATCGAGTGGCTTGGAGCATCACATCACGTGGAATCATACAATTGAAATTAGATGGTATGGTCCTTGAAGTGACACCACTGTTGCATCTTCTGGGAGGTTCATGGATATTATGCACAAATAGAAACTTAGGTTCATTGATTGATCTGTTACTTCTCTTGATCCTTGGCACCTTGAACCCACACTTCATCTTCATCTACGTGCCCTGTCACTTAGAAATTTTATAGAAAACTAAAATTTACTATAAAAGTTTTTCATTCATTCGTAGTTATTAGTTTGTAACCTTTACAAGCAATTTATAAAGGGGGTTTACCTGCATTGAGTTCCTATTTGTAGTAACAAAAACAAATCTTCAATTTGAGTTAATTTCTAATCTTAGCTAATTTATAGTCCATATAATCTGCTATCAAAGGGAAATAATCAAAACAAATATTGTGCAATCTCAACATTCCCTTTCAAGTGGGTGCATAAATATCACACACACCAAACTTGTCTAAATTAAAATGATGAAAAACTCTAAAGGGATTGCTTTGCAAGAATGTAAGCTAGACGATCCTCTTATTTAATCTTCGGTGACTCTACAATATTCTCATCTAACTTTTCTTTTGATAAAGAATTTGTCGTTTAAAACATGTTTTATGAAATCATATTGCACTTGTCACAAAACAACTGATGGAGAAACTTCAATAGGAGTGCAATAAAATACAACATGAGAAGAAGTGAGGAGTTTGGCCTTTTGCTACAACCAATGCAGACTTACTCATTATTCAAATATATAGGAGTACATGAAACTATGTGCCACACATGAAGGTTGACAATTAGGACCACGCACACATGAAATCAAATCTACAAATGAATCAAAACTAACACTATCTTTATTCAACCTAGCTATAGACCAAGTCAAATAACTCTTCTACTTTCTCTACATCAGATGCCACCTGTGCAGATATTTCAACTTTCAATCAACATCCAACACTTCCCCTTAGATTGGAAATCACAAACACCAAGCTTAGATCTAAAATAGATGTGCTTTTGTGCTGGTAATGCCTTGGTTATTATATCAACTACTTGAACTTCTGTGTTGCAATATTCCAAGAAGATCAGCCCATCAGATATCAACTTCCTGATGAAATGAAACCGTATTTCGATATGTTTTGTCCTCCCATGTATCACTGGGTTTTTGACAATTGCAATTGTAGATTTATTATCACAATAAAGCAATGTTGCGTCAGTTTCTTCTTGCCCGAATTCAACCAATTATCTTCGCAACTAGACAGCTTGACAAGCTGAATTTGTAGCAGCTATATATTCAGCTTCGGTGGTCAATAAGGCTACAATATCTTGTTTCTTCGAGCTCCAAGTTACTGCACCCGAGCCCAAGCTAAATACACTCCCTGATGTGCTTCGTATATCAACAATGGAGCCACCCTAGTCACTGTCTGTATAACCTGATAAAGTTGAATTTGGAACATAAGAATACCAAATTCCAAAGTCTAGGGTACCTACTATATACCTGATAATTCTCTTTGCAGCACCATAATGATGTCTTGTAGGAGCTTGCATGAATCTATATACAATTCTCACAGATAACGCTATATCAGGTCGGGTGTGAGTTAAGTACATCAAACCTCCTACTAAGCTTCTGAACTTCCTTGTATCTGATGCTTGTGTCCCATCTTCTACTTGAAGCTTTTCATTGATGTTCATTGGTGTTACAGCACTTTCACACTTCTCTATGTGAAATCTATTCAGCAAATCTTCATCATATTTCTTCTGTGAGACAAACACTCCTTCTTCTCCTTGTTTAATCTCTAACCCAAGGAAGTAATGGAGCAAACCCAAGTCTGTCATCTCAAAACACTCATCAGATTGTGCTTGAATTCATCCACCATCAACTGTCATGATCCCATATAGATGATGTCATCTACATATAAACAAACTATCAACAAATTATTTCCCTCCTTTTTATATAAGGTTGGTTCACAGTTACTTCTCTCAAAGCCTTGTTGGATGAAGTGATCATCTATTTTACTATACCAAGCTCTAGGGGCTTGTTTCAAGCCATACAAAGCTTTCTTTAGTTTATAAACTTTGCCTTCATTCCCCTTGCTCAAGAAACCTTCAGGCTGTTCAACATACACCTCTTCATGAAGTTCACCATTGAGAAAAGCTGATTTAATGTCAAGATGGAAGATAGGCCATTGAAGATGTGCTGCTAAAGCTAAGAAAACTCTCACAATTTCAAACATGGCCACTGGAGAGAATGTCTCTTCGAAATCAATCCCATGCATTTGTAAATATCCCTTTGCAACCAAGCGAGCTTTGTGCTTCTGAAGACTAATCTGCATTATATTTGGTCTTAAATAACCACTTCAAACCTATAGGTCTCAACCCTTCAGGTAGTTAACCAAGTCCCTGGTTTGGTTTCTTTCAATGGCTGTAAGCTCCTCTTGCATGGCCTCTCTCCAATCTTGTTTTGAAGCAGCTTCTTCATGTGGTTGGATTTGAAACAACAAGTGCAAATGTGCATGATTCATAGATTTCTCTTAAACTTCTAACCTTCAATGGTGGTGTAACTTCAAAGGATGATTCAGGACTTGGACTTGATTTAGAACCGCTGCTTGAAGTACTTGTTGTGCCATTACCATTCTGATTTGAATTTGAATCTCCAGACATTGGTGCAGGTACTTCATTTGATGGCCCCTCTTCAAATGGTATCTTTGATTGCACTTTACTGTCTTGACTCCAGCTCCACTTCGACTCTTCATCAAATATGACATTCCTACTAATAATAACTTTACCCCTAATGGGATCATACAACTTATAGGCCTTGGATTCTATACAACAGCCTACATAAATACATTTTTTGGATTTCCCATCTAATTTTTGATGATGCAATGCATTTGATAGTACATAGGCTATAGAACCAAATATTTTCAAATGAGCTACTAATGGTTTCATTCCTCTCTAAGCTTGATAAGGAGTCTGATGCAACCCAGCTTTTGTGGGTGAGATGTTTAATAAATATACCGATGTTGCAATAGCTTCAGCACAGTATTGGTTTGGTATATCCTTCTCCTTCAACAAGCACCTGGCCATCTCCACCACAGTTCGATTCTTTCTTTCAGCAACACCGTTCTGTTCAGGTGAGTAGGGAGCTGTCAGTTGTCTCTAAATTCCATAGTCCTCGCAGAAGCTTTTGAACTCATGCGATAGGAATTTGCTATCGAGATCAATTTGCAAGGTCTTTATACATCATCCACTTTGCTTCTCAACAAATGCCTTGAATTTCATGAAATTTTCAAAGGCTTGGGACTTATACTTGAGAAAGTACACCCAGCTCATGCAAGTGTAATCATCAGTGAACATTAGAAAGAATTGACTCCCTCCTAATGACTCTGTTTGCATTGGGCCGCATAATTCAGCATGTATGAGCTCTAATGGTGCAAACGCTCTCCAAGCGCTTCCAATGGGAAAGGATCTTTTCACTTGCTTTCCATACACATAGCCCTCACATATACCAATTTGATCAATGTGAAGAAGTCCTTTAACCATGCTTTTTTGACTCAACAGTTTCAAGCCCTTGATATTTAGGTGCTCGTACCTCAAATGCAAAAGAGAGGATTCTGTGAACACTTTTTGTTGAGTTTCCATCAAGTTTAAGCTTCCAATGTCAGAAACTTAGAGAGGGAACATTCTGTTCCTTGTGGGGGCAAAATTGTCAAGTCTATGATGGGCAGACTTTTAATTAGCCCTATAAATATTTCTTATAAATAGGGTGTGGTCCCTGATTGAGCACGCAACGACAACAATCTAAGATTTAGAATTAGGTTATTTTGAAGTAGGGTCCCCATCTCCTCTCTCAGCATGTGATCAGTTAGAAGATCCACAAGACCCAATCATCTTCATCATTATCAATGGATTTAAGTGCAGGTACGCTTCCGTAATTTATGTTATTCCTAAATAATTTCCAATCAAGAAGATCTTGGCTTTTTCATAGTGATTATCCTATTGTGAAATTCATCAAGTTCCATCAATATAGTATATTGATTTTAAGAGATTTGATGGATCTCTTGGTTTGGGGATCCACCAGAACTAAAGTGGCAAGATGAAAATAATAATAAGGAAAAGGAATAAACATTGGTATAATACCCCAATTGGTCCCTCTACTTTTCTCTCTCTTCCCTTTTGGTCCCTCTACTCAGAAATGCTCTCGACTAGTCTCTTTACTTTTGAAAATGTGCCCACTTAGTTAGAAATGCTCCCAACTAGTCCCTCTACTTATAAAAATGACCCAACTAAAGGGACTAAGTGGGCACATTTTTAAAAGTAGAGGGACTAGTTGGGAGCATTTCTAACTAAGTGGTCACATTTTCAAAAGTAAAGGGACTAGTCGGGAGCATTTCTGAGTAGAGGGACCAAAAGGGAAGAGAGAGAAAAATACAAGGACTATTTTGGTGATTATACCATAAACATTAAATGCAAATTAGAATGTTAATGATGATCTTTTATGGTTGTATAGATGATACTTGTTGTCCATATTATGAACTTAATTGTTCAATGTTATCTTTAGGTTTCATTTGGGAGTTGTTTTTCCTACCATATACATTGTTGTTCTAAGTAATTTAATTTTATTGAATGTTCATATTTTAATATACCAACATGGTTTATTTGTAACATGAGCTATATTTTTTTGATATTATATAAGTATTTTTCATGACATATTTTTTTAATATAAAACGTAAAAACACTCATATAAATAGTCACTCGTATTATGAAATGTTCCGTTTTATTTGCCATATGTTTATTTGAATTTTTCAATTGAACCACACGTATTATATTCGAATGTATTATGCACCATAGTTTTTCTATATTGTACTAAACTTACTAAGATTTAATTTACTAAATTCTTAAACTTTATATATTTATTATCAAACACTTAAATATTTTGTTAGAGATCAATCAAATATTTAAGATAATAATGCATTCAAATAAGATATACTTTTATTGTTTGTTTATTTATGCTGAGTTTTAATAAATTTAATTTTGATATTTGAGTCTAATAAATATATAAAATAGCCTCAACCTTGGCGGCTAGTGTTGTAACCTCACTGACCTCTAGAATACCAACGGCCTTGGTCACTGATTTCCCTTGAGAGTTCCACTAGTATTTGTTCATGGCAATCTCCTCTATCAATTGTTTTCCTGCCTCTGGGGTCTTATTGCAAAGTGAGTTTTTGCTACCGAATCTATAAGCTGGCGGGTATTTTTATTAACCCTTGGTGGAAGATCTGTACCTTCATCCACTATGGAAGGTTATGTCGTGGACAACTCAACAAATCTTTGAACCTCTCCTAGGCCTTAAATAAGGACTCAGAATTTGATGCGGAAATAATGCAACAAAAACGGATGAGAAAGGGATGAGATCCACCACCGAACGAAGTCCACGATCGGATCATGGGGACCGACCACTCACCACTCTCGGATCAGCCCAAAGAGATACAGAGTTGATGAAGTTCTCCTCAATGGCCTGCAAAAGCTCAAAGGAAAGAACCAAGAAAATGAGGCACGACCTCCAACTCTCCGACCACACACTAGTCGTCCCCCTTTGGCGGCCACTTCAGTATATAACTCTTGGAACAACCGTCCAAGAATAGGAAAAACTTACATATAAACAAAGTTATTAAACTAACAAACACTTAAGAGATAATTAAGGCTAAAAGAGAAGCTGCAGAAAAGACAGAAAATGAGTTTTACTGAAACCAGTCAACTTGATATGTCTTCAGTCTAGCAGCCATAAATTCCTCTAGGAAACTCCAATTGATATGAAATTTGTTGCATTGGAAACTAGACTTCATTAGCTTTCCAACCATGGGTTACATGCATCTTATGGTCAACGCAGTTGCTACAGTTTTCATGAAGAGTTTCACCAAAGACTGGGTGTTCTTTTGAAAATTCTTCAGTGTCCAAGTGCTCAACACTTGGTCTTGTTTGTTCTGCTCCTGCATTAAGTCTTGCTTGCTTTGCTCCTGCATCAGAATTTGACTTCACAAATGACGTGATTTCATGTCGCAGCTTGGTTGTCCTGCAGGGCAAAAAATACCTAGCTAAGAAAGCTTACATGAGTTTCTCCTATGTGGTAATGGAAGTGTAGGGAAGTGACTGTAGCCACTGCTTGACCCTACCCTTCAACGAGAATAGGAATAGTCTCAATCCGATTGCATAATCGGATACTATGTTCATCTTCAGCATATCATAAACTTCTAGAAATCCTCTGATGCACAGATTGCTGGACTATTTGCATGAAGATCGGCTTCAACTCGAAATTATTCGTGGCCATCGGTGGTTGAATAATGCTTGATTAGATATTATTCAATGTGGGACAGGCGTAGTCAAATAGGGTTCTCTACTGATCTCCCTGATCCACCATTCATGTCTCTTGAGTTTTCTCATTCAATTTGCTTTGTAAGTGAACCTGTCTCAGTCAACAACGATGTCCTCAAATGTGTACCAATCACTCTTTCCATAGTACTATCACTTGTCATTGGTCGTGGTGATTTACCCTTTGGTGGCATACACTACAATCAAAACAAAAGAACACAAATCAGAAAGAACAAAAGAAAGAAAAGAAACAATAGAGCAAAAGAAAACAAAATGGCTCATGTGACTGAATACAAGAAGTGTTCCAAATATCTCTAATTTTTCCCGGCAATGGCATTAAAAACTTAATTGGGACACAAGTGTACATATCGATCTAATAATAAAGTGCTAAAGAATAGGGTATCGATCCACAAGGAAAATAGAGAGTATTAATACTAATTCTAACTCCAAAAATTAGGCAATCCAAGGTATTTGATGTGTAAAAACAAATAAGAAGAATAAAAATAGAAATCAAGAATATGAAAACAAAGACAGTCGAACAAGCAAGGGAAAATGGGATGCCCAGGCATAGACTCCCTCTAGGGTTTTATAAATCCAGGAGAAAGATTGCAAGTTAGCAATCCTATTTGAACCGAGAGAAATCCTAAAACATACTATCCTCTCTTGCATGGTGAATAATAATAATTAATCCAGTACAGTGCTAATATAGACACCCACGATTGCATTGCACTCTATAAAATCGTAATGTGAATTAACAGGAATTTAATAAGTAGACAACCCTTCTTGCGAAGCGATTTCCCCTAATCCCATGCAAAGTAGAAATGCTATTTCTCATAAAGTCTCCTCCCTATGATTGCAAATAGCATGTAATTGTTTGCTAATTCACTCGGGCGGATTATGAGAGGAGAACTCTCGACTTTAAAGCACCTTATTTCTAGGCTTACTCACAATCCTCTCCAATCGCGGCTTGTCTATGCTGGGTAGGTCTTTCGACTCGTCACAAAATCAAATCATATATGAAATTATGGCTTTCGTCTCGAAAGCATTCAAGACATTAATAACACACGATTGAATTCAAATAATTCAGATTAAAATTAGAAATCCATTAAAGCATAAAAATCCACAACCAATGTCAACATAAATCAAACGCTAGAGTTTACTACGCCCAAGCATCTACAAAATTAGTTCTCCAATAAAGGAGAATAACAATACAATCCACAAGAGGCAATATAAATCAATGAAGACATGAAAACCCCTTTCTCAATTGCGCTCTTGATGGTTACCATAGATATTCCCAAGAATCTTCCAAAGACGCCGCCAAGACGCTCCTTTATGATTCCACTCTTTTTCCCCAAAGGTAGGTAGGCTACCTCCCGCTATTGATTCCCTCCAAAGGTCTAGAGAAAAGTCCCCTTTCTTTCCCCAAGCTTTGCCCTCAAAATATTCAAAGATCCCCTTCAAAACCCTCATCAAAAATATTTATACCTAGCCACTTACAGCATGCTTAAGGGTATAAGAACGAGGCCGTAAGTAGCTAAGGATTATGGGTCGCGTGCCTTACGGGATTACTTACGCCCGTAAGTCCCATTCATAAGGTCTTTTATCTTGGTGTTTGATAAGTGTTTGAGTAGATATTTTTTTCTATATGTTTTACAAGCATTGAGCATCATTTTTATCATGGTTTATGTCTCATAAATTATATTTGGTGTTCTTTTGTACAAGTAGGTTATGAAGGCCGTGAGAGAAGAAAAAGAGCAAAGATAGGCTATGAAGGCACCGTGTGGGAATTTCTTATGCAACATAAGGATCAAGACACAAGAGGAGTTCATATACATGGGGGTGTGTGCCAACTTCCAAGAAAATCCAAGCTAGGCTTTAAGTTGGAAGGCCACAATGGTAGTCACACTTCCATGTTCTTAATCGATGACGAGAAGCCTCATAACCTACCACGTAAACGTGTGCCCGACCATGTGGCCTCAAGAGAAGAGTGTGTGAGCTTACTTATGAAGAGCATTGTAGCAAAATTACTTTGGATTCACACGGTCGTATGGAGCCACGTGACAGGCGTAGTTTTTTTACTATAAATAGCTTTTTTGCCCTATTCTTTGGAGACTTTTTTCTAGCTTTTGAAAGGCAAAGTGGCTGGGGTTTTGAGGAGAGGTCTTTGGCGAGTTTGGGGGGAGTTCTTTACCAACTATGATAGATCTTTTCTCCGTTATAGCATTAAGGGAGCCTTCGACAACCTAGCTCCGGAGAGGGATCCTTCAAGACGTTGAGTGACCCATCAAGGCCATTATCACGAATTCAAGGGGGTTTTATTCCATGGTTTTCATTGCTTTTCATTGCACTATTATTTTCTTTGTAATTTGCCCCTTGGAGGGCTAAACCCTAGTAGGTATTTGGGCATGTGAACCATAGGATCATATCTTTGTATTGATTTACTTTATGTTTTCTATTGAATCCGAGTTTATTTGAGTTTCAATCTTGTTTTCTCACTGCTTGCATGTCATATTAATCATTGTGATGATTTGTATAACATGATATGTTACCTTGGTGAGAGAGAGGTCTCCATTAGGTTTAGAACTCCAAGATTGAAGATGGTTGAGAGGGTGAGTCATGAGATAGTGGAGTGTCCCCTTTCCCTCCGATGAGTGCTTCTTATCTCCATATTCCCTAGGCTTTATGCAACCATATTTTGTGTGAGGCCATATTTGGTGTGAGGCGTAAGATTGAGAGGTTAAGGATATTTCACCTAGAAGTAAGGTTAGATTTATCTTTAGGAATCGGTTATACTCTTAGGAATCTCTAGAGTCCATTGCGGTCATATGTGGTGTGAGGTGTGAGATTGAGCGATTTCTCCACAGAGACCTCGTAGGAGACTAGTATCAATGGCCTGGAGGCAGGGACCAATTATTCTTGGATTATCTCGATTCATTTAACTCGGTTTAAAAATATATAGTAAGTCTTGCACTTCATGTTAGATCCTAGGGGAGCATTGCCCGGGTACCTCATCTTTATTAATTGAGACTTCCCTTATCTTTACTTTTCCTTGCTTGCTTTTTAATATTCATATTCTTGCGATTGAGTTCATTTCACCATAATCTTGATTCCGACGAGATAACTGAGAAATAGTTACTATTAATACTTCCGTTCCTTGGGAATTCGACTACCTGACTCATTGGGTACTTCATTACTTCGACACCCGTGCACTTGCGATACACGCACGCAAATAGATGTGTCACTGCTACTACCCAGCTTATGGTCATAATCTTCTCTAAACTACTCTTGTGACCACCCTTAATGTTGCTCTTCTTAAGCTTCTCTGAATAGCCTTTACTGTCTGTCTTACAAGCATAAGTCATGCCTGTAAGGCCCTCAGTTTGATCCTTATGCTCCACTTTACGGGCATAAGAATGCCCGCAAGATTCTTTGCCTGAGGCTTATGGTAGTAAGCATGGCTGTAAGGTACCCGTAAGTGTGTTTGTTTGGCCTGTTCTTCTATTGTTGATGTTCAGAGAGCTCCATCTTCCTAGTTTTAGCTCTTTCTTGCTTCTTTTGGCTCTCTCATCTTTAAACACTACCCGATGCTTGAGAATACAATTTACACCATTTTTAGCATCGTATTCTACAAAAGTACTCTAGTACATGTCTAATGAGTGTACAAATTTATGTTAAATAATGTATAAATATACACTCATCAAATGATGCCAAAAACTTAATAGGGACGTATCAATACTAATAAGAAAGGGGAAATGGGATGCTAAAGAGCAGGGTATCAATCCACAGGGAAAATAGAGTCTATCAATACTAATTATAAAAACTAACCTATCCAAAGTTGTGATGTGTGAAAACAGATAAGAAGAACAAAAATAGAAATCAAGAATACAAAAACAAAGATGGTTGAATAAGAAAGGGGAAATGGGATGCTTGGGCATAGACTTCCTCTAGGGATTTATAAGCCTGGGACAAAGGTTGTAAGCTGGCAATCCTATAATTTGAACCAAGTGAAATCCTAAAATATACTATCCCCTCTAGCAAGGTGAATAGTAACTAATCTAGTATAGTGCAAATACAGACACCCCACGATTGTATTGCACTCTATGAAATCTCAACAAGAATTAATAAGAATTCAGTAAGTAGACAAATCTCCTTATAAAGTGATTGTCCCTAATCCCATACAAAGTAGAAATGCTATTTCTCCTTAAATACACTCCCTATGATTGCAAAGAGTATGGAATTACTTGCTAATTCACTCGGAAGGATTGTGGGAGGAGAACTCTCGACTCTAAAGTACCTTATTTCTAGGCTTACTCCCAAATCCTCTCCAATCGAGTCTTGTCTATGCTAACTAGGTCTTTCAACTCGTCACATAAGCAGATCATACATGAAACTAGGGATTTCACCTCGATAGCATTCAAGATAATAATAACACACGATTGAATTCAATTAATATGGATTGTAATTAGAAATCAATTAATGCATAAAATCCACAACCAAAGTCAAAATAATCAAACCCTAGAGTTCATTTACACCTAAGCATCTACAAAATTAGTTCTCCATCAAGGGAGAACAATAATACAATTCACAAGAGGCAATATAAATCAATGAAAACATAGAAACCCCCTTCTTAATTGAGCCCTTGATGATTGCCGTAGAACTTACCAAAATCCTTTCAAAGACACAGCCAAGACGCTCCTTGATGACTCCAACCTCCATTCTCTAAGGTAGGTGAGCTATTTCCCCCAGATGATTCACCTCCAAAGGTATGGAGAAAAACCCTTTCTTTCCCCAAGCTACCCTGTCAAACGATTCAAAGATCTTTTGAAAACCATCATCAGAAATATTTATACCTAGCCTCTTACGGCCTGCTTACAGGCGTGAAAACGAGGTTGTAAGGAGCTAGGGATGATGGGTAGCATACCTTATGGGATTACTTACGACCGTAAGTCCTGTTGGTAAAGTATTATGTCATGGTGTTACAACGCGGTTTATGGCCATAAGAGTTGGCCATAATCTTCTCTGGACTACTCTTGTGACCACCCTTATGAGCGTATATTGCTCCTCGTAAGCTTTTATGGACAACCCTTACGGTCTTCCTTATGGGCGTAAGTCCTGCCCTTAAGTCCATCAATTTGATCCTTATCTCCCCTTTATGGGCATAAGCATGACCACAAGGTTCTCTCCCTGAGGTTTGTGGCCGTAAGTACGGCTGTAAGGTGCCCGTAAATGGGGTTGTTTGGTCTGTTCTTCTATTGTTGATGCTGAAAGAGCTCCATCTTACTCATTTTGGCTCTTTCTTGCTCTTTTGGCTCTCTCGTCTTTAAGCACTGCCCGGTGCCTGAAAATATAATTTACACTATACTTAGCATTGTACTCCACAAAAGTATTTTAATACATGCCTAATAAGTGTACAAAATAATATTAAATAATATATAAATATACACTCATCAAGGGGTGTTGCTCTGCACCCCAACCTATATAACCATGGCTTTATATGAGCCATATACAACAAAGGTGAAAGCCAATTAACTTGGAAAATAAAGAGAAAACATTATAAAAAAAAATCATTTTTCGTATGGAAAAGGTAACAACCATTTAATATCAAAGAATTTAAAAATACAAATTTTAGAAAAATATTATGAATATTATAAATGACTTTTGATCATTGAAGAGTTCAAAGAAATCTCCCAAAAAACAAAAGAACAATCATGTGGGTGATAAAAACCACATCTAAATGAAGTTTAGGAGAAAGCTTACATGAGGATTAATTGATTAAAATAGTATAATAGTCCACCTTCTACTTGTGTAAACCTTGGATGAAGTGATGAAATCCAATTTTCATTCTAGAAAGATCAATCGCCTATGTTTGATATGGTTCAAGTTTTAGTTCAAGTTAAGGCTATTTAGATAATTTCTGATAAGTGCTCGTGTACTAATAATATGAAGTATTCTTTTCTTACATTGAGCATTAATTTTCTCGGATTTTATCGCTTATACCTGTGTATTTATGTTCTTTTGTGCATGTAGGGTTGTGGAGACAATAGTAGAAGAAAGGAGACAAAATAGATCATGGATGCACTTTGTTGATGAAATCTTGGAGTGAACAAACGTGAAGACACAAGTTGTGCTGAAAGACATGTGAGTGTGTGCCAACCTCTGTTGTGCTCGAGTGAACATGTAAATTGGAGGGGTACAAAGACAGTCACGCTCATGTGTTCCAACTTGTACAACACTAGCAAGACCTTTATCAATTTGACGTTTATTGAAGACACAACACAATCCACCGCATGGATGTGTGCCCGCTCATGTGGCCTCGATGAAAAGTGTGGATTCGGGAGCATTTTGGTGGAGTACTTTAGCAAATCACTACAGCAAATCACTATAGTAGTTATTGTTCACAGGCCGTTAAAAATTCAATTCCTGGAGATTCACACGGGCGTGTGGAAATTCCACACGCCTGTGTGGATGCCCAATTTCAGCCCTATTTAAGTCGCGATTTCAGCCATTTTGAAGGATCTTTTTCCCATGTTTCCCCATCTTTTTCTCATCTTGGGAGGCGCTCGCGGCTAGGGTTTGGAGAGGCTTTGGCAAGGCTTTTGGAGTGGTTCTACGACCTTCAACACCATGTTCATTCGGAAGATAGTTATTGGGGGAGCTTTCGTCGGCATCGATTCGGCAAGGTGTGCCCTAGGCTTGATGATGGAATCTTTGGAGAAGATGAGACTACTCCACATACCATTGATACGGACTACAAGGGGGTTTTACTTATGGATTGCATGTTTTTACTTTCGATTTTATTATTGATTGTATCTTGCTCCAATGATAGCTAAACCCCTAGTGGGTGCTTGAACTTGTAAACCCTAGGATGATTTTGTTTCATTGACCTTTTATTATGTTTTCTCTACTTGATGTTTTAATTGAGTTCTAATCTTGAATGCTTGTTGAATTGATTTTCCCTTAGAGTGACACTAGGGTTGAGAATCTACATTGGTAATCCTTGTGAGTGAGTGACACACCATGAGAGTTATATAAAGCAAGATTGGAAAGGGTTGAGAGGGTGAGTTTAGAGGTAGCGGAACGTCACCTTTCCCTTATGGTGTAATTTATCCTACCTCCGTGTTCCAAGAGTTCTTTGTGGTCATAATAGAGTGAAGTGCTAAGAGAGGAACTCCGCTGTGGCTTAGTTGCACAAGCAACAGAGTGGAGCGTTGAAGTAATTTTTAGTGTTGGGGCTTAATTGTGACTAGGGGTCTTTCGCCTGGACCAAAGGGTTAGATCTATATTAGGGAATAGGGTTTATCACTTGGAGTCCCTAGAGTTTTAAACAACCTTCTTGCACAGTGTGAGGTGTTGAGACTGAGCGATTTCTCCGCCGGGGCATAGTGTAGGGTTAGTCACGGTTGATCTTAGGTTTGGGACCGTGTGTTTAAGGATTTTCACTACTCATTATACATCATTTGGGATACATAATGATTGGTCATGCACTTGAAGCAATAGTCCTAGGGTGAGTTATGCCCGGGTGCCCCACTTTCTATCGATTGTCTTTCCTCTCATTTTATTGCGTCTCTCTTTCTTATTCTTTTTATTTTTTTACACATTGATATTGCTTACATCACCTTCGAATCATCATCATAGCTAAATAGCAATTTTAGTGTTTCTAACCATTATTCCCTGTGGATACAACTACCCACTCACTAGGGTAATTATTACTTTGACAACCCGTGTACTTGCGGTACACACGCAAGGGGTGTGTCAATTTTCATTTTCTCATAACTTTTAAGAAATATATTCTCTCTCTCTATATATATATATATATATATATATATATAAGTTTGAAGAAAAGGACGAAACACAAAATTATGCAAACATGTTTGATCTTAATTGCTTTGAGAAATAAATCACAAGATATGCTGAAAAAGAATAGAGGCATTAAGATTGATATTTAAAAGTATTGGATCTTTGGGCTAAAGAGGTTATTTGAAATTACTAAAATATTGAAAATAATTATCAGTTCAAATGGACTATATATATATATATATCAATTGATTTAAATAAAATTTAACTATTTTAAACATTAGTATGATGTAATTTATGTAATATATAAAAATAGACTATATATATATATTAGAATGCAGCATTTTACAGATTTTTTTATATAATATAAAAATTATATAAAAATGATATAAATAAGAAAAAAGTTATGCTATCTCCAATAAAATTTTTAAAAATAAGAAGAATAATTAAAAAAACATAAGCTTTATTAAAAAAATTACCTAAAACCTAATCATCAAGTGGTTGATTTTTACTATAAAATTTACCTAAAACCTAATAGTCATTGAATCATCCATTCTTTCCCTAATTTTGAAACCTAAGAGATCAACTATTGATGCAACTTCAATGAATTAAATTAATTTGTATGAAAACTGAATACGATTTTTTTTTTTTTTATTTGGCTCCTAAAAAAAGTTTTCTAGCTTGCTTACAAATAACAACGATTAGATTATAATTTAATGGTAGCTATCATATATTTCTAGAATTTAAGAAAACTAAGTATGTGCTTATAAAACGTTTCTGATAGAAGATGGATATATATTTAGCCAGCTCACAATAGATGACCCCTTTGGGTTATATTTATAGAACAAATAAATATACAAATATAAGTATACGTATATATATACACATATACATACACAATGTATATACATCAGATATATCACTCTAACACGGCCCCTCAAACTCACGGTGGGTCATAAACCGAGAGTTTGTCAATCAGAAATTGAAACCGAGAGACTGTATGCGCCTTGGTGAAAAGATCAGCAAGCTGCTGTGGAGAGGCAACATAAGGAAGAGTAATACTGCCAGCAATATAATGATGACGAACAAAGTGAAGAGCGATCTCAAGATGCTTCGTTCGTCCATGAAAGACAGTATTAGCAGCGATTTTGATGGCACTCTGGTTGTCACAGTGTATAGTAGTAGGGGTAGAGACAGAAACACCAAAATCCATCAAAATTTATCTCAACCAAAGAACTTCCTTAGCAGTAGAAGACATAGCACCATCTCAGCTTCAGCAGTAGAAAGAGCAACCGTAGATTGTTTTTGCTTTTCCAAGAGATAAGAGAATCTCCAAGGAAAATGCAGAAACCAGTAGTAGAACGACGATCAGAGGCATCACCTGCCCAATCAGCATCACAATAGGCGCGTAACTCAAGAGAAGATGTGGCAGAAAAAAGTAAAGAGCGAGATATAGTGCCACGAAGATAACGAAGAACTCGTAAGGGCAGCATAATGAGTAGAGCGAGGAGCACTCACAAATTGACTAAGAACACGAACAGCATATGCAATATCAGGCCGAGTAATAGTCAAATAGACAAGAGCACCAACAAGAGCACGATAGCGAGTAGGATCAGGCAGAGGCTCACCATCAGAAGAGGAGAGACGGTGATGTAGCTCAATAGGGGTAGAGGCAGAGCGAAGATCAATGATATCAGCCCGTCGAAAAATGTCAGATATATACTTCTGTTGAGACACCAAGTAACCTCAACGAGAATAAGCAACCTCCAGACCAAGAAAATAACGAAGAGGACTGAGATCTTTCATCTGAAACTCGGAGTGTAACCGCTGTTTCAAAGAACGAACAGTATCGACATCATCACCAGTGATAACCATATCGTCAACATAAAGAAGTAGAATGGTGATGCCTCGAGAAGTCTGCCGAGTGAAGAGGGCATAATCATAAGAGCTCTCGGTGAAACCAAGAGTAAGAACCACATTGCGAAACCGCTCAAACCAGGCACGAGGAGCCTGTTTGAGTCCATAGATAGCTCGGCGAAGATGACAGACATGCTGAGAAGGATGAGGGAAACCAGGAGGAGGAGTCATATAAACATCCTCAGAGAGATCGCCATGTAAGAAGGTATTGGTCACATCTAACTGATGAAGTGGCCAGTGACGAGCTGCAGAAATAGCAAAAAGAAGGCGAACAATAGTCAATTTGGCTACAGGAGCAAATGTCTCCTCATAATCAATGCCATACTCTTGAGTAAAACCACGAGCAACAAGACGCGCTTTGTGGCGCTCAATACTACCATCGGCTCGGGTCTTGACTCGATAGACCCACCGACAACTGATAGGAGTAACACCAGATGGAAGAGGAACAAGATCCCATGTATGCATGCGCTGTAGAGCATCAAGTTCTTCTGACATAGCCTGTTGCCACTGGGAATGTTTCACTGCCTCACGATAAGACTGCGGCTCGGAATGCGAGTGAATAGTAGCAAGAAAGGCTTGGAAATCAGGAGAATAAGAAGATGAAAGAGAAAGAGCGTACCGAGCAGGAGGCCGATGAGGACGGTCTGGGTAAAGACGAGGTACAGCAGGAACATCTTCAGGAGAGGATGGGTCGACGGAGAGGGGAGTCGAATCGCCAGAATTACCAGAATTATCAATACACCCAGAGGAAGGGGAGGGAGGAACAGAGGAAGTGTCGATGGAGACGTTTGGAAAGGGCACTGAGTTGGTAGTTGTGGTGGAACTCGGAAGAACTATGGATGGGAGAGAAGAGGATGCAGTGGTAGTGGAAGACTGAAGAAAAGAAAGATTTGGGAAGGAGGAAGAAAAGTATGGGGTATCTTCAAGAAAGGTAACATGACAGGAAATACGAAGACGATGAGAATGAGGATCATAACAGCGATAGCCCTTATGTTCAGAGCTATATCCAAGAAAAATACACATGGTGGAACGGGGAGAAAGTTTGGTTCTCTCCACAGAGGGTAGAAGAACAAAACATGTGCAGCCAAACGTACGAAGATAACCATAGGAGGGAGGGAGTATAGACGCTCATAAGGTGTCATACCAGATAGAGTGGAGGTAGGAGTGCGATTGATGAGATAGACGGATGTAAGAATGGCTTCAGCCCAGAATGATTGAAGGACAGAAGAGGCAAAAAGAAGTGCACGCGCAGTGTCTAAGATATGGCGATGTTTACGCTCAGCGACACCATTCTGAGCAGGTGTATAAGGACAAGACTGCTGTGGAAGAGTACCGTGAGTGGAAAGTAATATGCGAAAGGATGTAGAGAGATACTCGCGTGCTCCATCGGAGCGAAAAATCTTAATGCGTTTACCAAAATGAGTATATACCATTTGTGTAAATTGAGAGTAAATAGCAAAGACCTCAGATCGGGAACGCATTAAATAAAGCCTGGTATAACGCGAGAAATCATCAACAAAAGAGATGTAATAAAAGTAACCACCAAGAGAGGAGAAGGGTGCAGGACCCCAAACATCAGAATGAACTAAATCAAAAGTAGATTCAGAAATAGATTCGCGTGAAGAAAAAGGAAGAGCAGTGGGTTTAGCAAGCTTACAACCCATACATGGATGTGGAGGATGGGACGAAACAGAACCGAGATTACCTGAACTTGTTAAGAGTTTCAGGCGAGAACTAGACAAGTGACCGAGCCGACAGTACCAGCGATCAAGAGAACATACAGAAGCGACAATATCAGAAGATGGAGAAGCTGGAAGATGAAGAGAATCTAAGTGATAGAGGCCGCCAACTCTACGCCCGATCCCAATCCTCTGGCCTGTAAGATTGTCCTGCACAGTACATAGAGAGGAAGAAAAGGTAACGGTGAGACCATGATCAGTAAGCTGACTAACAGAAAGAAGGTTTAGAGCTAAGCCAGGGACATGATGGACGTCAGGAATATCAAATGACGTAGACTGAAGACGGCCACACTGCGTGACAGGATGAAGGCTCCCATCCGCAGTACGAACGCTAAAAAAAGTATGAGGCATAGTAATGGAGACTAGGCTAGAAGTATCGGCAGTCATATGATGAGTGGCACCAGAATCTAAAATCCAGGAGGAGGAAGACACACCAGAGGCAACAGACGTAGCAGATGAAGTGCTCGAGGGCAGAGCGCGCTGCATAGCATGAATCTGCTCAGTAAGCTGAGCAACCTGAGAAAAAAGATCGATAGAGGAAGGAGAATCGGAAGCGGAGACAGAAGCAGCATGAGGAGAGGAAGTAGGAGATCGAGGCAAAGGACGAGACTGTGAGGACTGCTGCTGCTGTCGATGCTGAAGCTTCAGACACTGATGCTTCATATGACCAGGACGCTTGCAGTAATGACAAATAACAGAAGACTGAGTGGAGGTCGATGAAACAGGAGCTGATGACGCAGACGATACTTTAGTGGCACGTGGAGATGTCACAGCAAGAACAATGTCTGTAGGGAGAAGCCGTGGAGATAATGTGCTGAGACGTGTTTCTTCTGCAATAACACTACGAATAACATCGTCAAATGATGGAAGAGGGTCTCGATTGAGCAGTTGGCTGCGAACAGCCTCAAAATCTGGACGAAGACGCATATGAAATTCGAAGGTGCGCTGTATTTGGCGAGACTGAGTGCGAGTTTTGCAACATGTGCATGTGAGGCATGTGGACGTCTCCAATGAATCAATCTGACGCCATAAGAATCGTAAGTCAGTGACATATTCTCTGACGGAACGCTCACGCTGCTGAATGTGAGTAAGATCCTGTAAAATGGCACACTGACGAGCAGAGCTGGAATGCTCAAATATATAAGCTAAGTGTTTCCACATTGCATGAGCAGTGGGAAGATGTCCAATTTCCATACGGACATCAATCTCACAAGACTGACAGATAATGATCATGGTACGACGATCAGCAAGAGTCCATGATGTATCATGAGTGGAGGGTTGGGAAGAGGTACCATCAACATGGCCAAGTAGATCCATACCAAGTAAAACGATACGAACAGTGGTAAACCATTCTCGGTAATTAGAATCGTTTAGTTTGATATCGACTGGAGCTAAAAAATGTGGAGCAGAGGAAGTTGATGCCATTTTTTTTTTTTGTTTTTAATATATGTCTATATGTAAATATTAAGTAATATTAGATGCTGGTAATATGTGAAACATATAAATATTAAGTAATATTAGATGCTGGCAATATGTGAAACAGAATCGGGTTGGTTTTTAAATATAATATAGGTATATAATAATAGATAATGTCAAAGATAAGAAGAGAATCGAAAGCGAAGGATTGTTTTGTTTTTTTTTTTGTTTTGTTTTTTTGTTTTTTTGTTTTTTTGTTTTTGTTTTTTTGTTTTTTTGTTTTTGGTATTATATATTATATAGTATATAATTATATATTATATATTATATATTATATATATTCGTGAGAATCAAAACAAACACAAAACGTTAAAGTCTCGGGACTTGAATGGAGAGAATTCCGGGCGTGGAGTTCCGTGATTGTCGTCTGGTTGGGAAGCAGTGAAAGTCGTCGTTGGAGAAGATCGTTTGGTCCGGTGGAGATGGAGAAAACGGAGAGACGTCGGTGAAGCAATGAAGGTCGTCTGGTTCAGTGGAGGCAGAGAACGAGCAGCGAAGAAACAGTGAGAACTAGCAGCGAAGAAGCAATGATGGAGATGATGACGATGGCGGGATTTGAACGAGAGGCTGTGATGAGAACGGCGGCGGGATTAGAACAACGGAGAGGCTGTGATGAGAACGGTGGCCGGCGGAGATCCAAAAAAAAAAACAACCAAGGAGAGCAGCAAAGGAGAAACAAAATAACCAGAGAGAGCAACCGGAGATATTGATCACGAAGGCAAGAATTTCATATTAAACCAAGCAAAAACCAAGCAACTAAGGAGGAACAGAACAAATGCTCGTTGGAGAGCAACAAAGACAAACGGACGGATCAACGGTCCGGCGAGATCGGCCGGCAGCCGGCATCTGATACCATGATAGAAGATGGATATATATTTAGCCAGCTCACAATAGATGACCCCTTTGGGTTATATTTATAGAACAAATAAATATACAAATATAAGTATATGTATATATATACACATATACATACACAATGTATATACATCAGATATATCACTCTAACAGTTTCCAATATATATATATTATTTAGGCTAGGACTGTATTGGAGAAAGTTGTGAGAATCTATACAGTATACTTATGATATTGACTACTTTAGATTTTTATCCATATATTATAATTTTTATTGGTCCTGTTCGTTTACGAGTCCGGACACAAATCTGAAGGATGGACCGGTGCATGTGAGTGCTGATAATGAGGACAATATAAGTCTATTACAAATGAGACCAAGTTTATCAGTAGAAAATGACTGGTTCATATATTTTGCAAATCTTTTCCCGTTTGTTTCTCTCTTGGAAGCTTATCCCACATCCCCTTTCACAGCAATTACACTCGAGTCACATCTAATCTTGAGCATTTATCTCAATTTGATACCGTTCTTGTGGTCAGCATCAAAACAGTACTGATTTCTCCTTTGTCTATTACCATATATAATAAACTTTTTTTTTTTTTTAAATAACTACAATGGGGAAAAAATACCTATGCATGGTGCATGCGGACGCTAGGCGAGTAGCGAAAAAGGTGAAAAGTGATATCTCAACTTATAAATGGAGGGGAGACTATAACTAAGAACTAATAGGTGCTTATGGGACTATGGTCCAATTACATTGGTCCTATTGTGAAATGGTTGTTTTACATGATACTTATTATTTGGGTTGAATATGTACAGGTGTATTGATGGTAAAAGTTTTTGGTTATAAGTACGGATTTATAATCTAATTTCTGTGTTGGTTTATGAGGGTGTTTGGGCCTAACTATGTGAACACGTACTCCGATTGTATATACGCTTGTCAAATTTTATAAAATAAATAAATAAATATTTGTTTACTTGTAAATTGTCAAGTTGAATAAGTTTAATATTAAATTTGATAGTGATGGCAAGAAATTAATTTAGAAAAAAATATTTATATTAAAATTGTATAAAAAGTATGTCATTGGTGAAAAGTCTTGTCAACATAATTTCTACTAAATTAAAAAATAATTTAAAAATTTCCCGGGATATCATGATCAAATAATTGAAAAAACCCACTAACACAATAATTGCATTGTAAAACTATTGTCTTCCATAATATGATTGAGAATTTAGTATGTCTATGTGGTGTAAAACAATGCATGGGGTGATTGAAAAAAAAAAATAATAGCAATATAAGCTTTTGTGCTTTAGTTTCATTTCAATGTCTTTTTTTTCAAAGGATTTGAAGTGTGCTATGAAGAAATGCAGCGCCATGTTTAGTTAATAACTATTCTCTAGCTAAACAAGGTATAGAACAAGTATTATACAATATTTTTAATTAATAAAGTTATTTGTTGCCTTCTCATTAGAGCTGGGAACCCACAAGTCCCAGGTTCTGCTTTTCTTAATAGCTAGACCATGCACAACTTATCAAATGACAAATTATTATATTATTGTAGTTTTTTTTGTGTCAGAGATGATTATTTTATTTTTAAATTTAAGAAATTATGATATTATTCTATGACTTATCTTAGTTATTTTATACACACATTACCATAATGTTAGAGTTTTTATTAATGATGGATTTCATAATATTTTATTTTACTTTTATGTTAACATAGTCTAAGAACAAGGTTGACCTCAGCAATCTCAATCGTTGGCATGCTATAACCATTGCCATTGTATGCCAAGACTGTTAAATGAGATACAGACCTTTCACAATGTGTACTGTCATTTCCGTTCCAAGTGTGCCCATAACATTAGTGCCATAACACTGTAGTCCATATTGGCATGCAATACCTTTTTTTTTGGGTACCATTTTCCTGTGCATATTATCTACTCACGATATGCAAGAACTTCTTCATGAGTGTATTTGTCAGTATCATGGTCATCAAATCTTTGCGTTTGCTTGTTTCTCACACTATGGATGCGGCTCCATCTCTTTATTTCACCATACGTATTTCTACCATTTTCTGTTGAGTTGCTATATATTTCGATTAGAAGAGATGTTAAAAATGATTATATATCTTGTTTTCTTAATCGTAGAGTTGAAATTTAGGATATTATCTTATTATTTTATCTTCACTGTTATTTGTCTTTCTCATCCCTGATGAGGAAATCAGTTCAGTTTCCTTCTTCTTTAGCTTGTCTTACTTGTTGCTGTTTGTACTTTGTTTACCCAAGTTTCTCTTCTTTTTAATAAATTTGTGGTTTATCAACTTTTATTCCAAAAATTTAAGGATATTATCTTATTATTTTATTGATTAATTAGTTATTAGCCTCAGGCACCGTTATTTTATACATACGTGTTACAAGCATGGTTTAGTCCCATATTATCTAACTGATAAAGAGTCCATGGGCAAAGATGTATTTCATCCTACCAAACTAGTCTTTTGGGGCTGGTCTTTTAGGGTTGTAAGTCCCCTGTTATCTACATCATTGATGTTTTCGTTAACAGGTAAATGAAGCTTACTTGACCAGATAAGATTGGTATAGTATATTTCCCCTTTATAAAGAGATATAGAACTAAACCGGATTTACAATATTGCTCCCGATCAGACTCAACATTCTCATCAACACTCTCAGCTTTTGGCGTCAAAAAACTGTTAGGGTCCAGCCCATTTGTTGGGTTGGATGAATAATTGGGCTCCAAGCCCATGAAAAAAAAAAATGAAGCTAGGTCAATAGTGGAGAAGATGGAGGGCAAAGAGGTAACTTTACAAGGTGAAATTTTTCTCATTCCTTGGTAATGAGAATAGGTTATGCTTGTGATGAGGGTGATCATTCAGAAGAAGTAAGAGAGGGAAGACAAAAAGGGAGAAGAAGGAGAGAAGGCTAGGGCAAGGAGATCGGACAGCCAAACCTTGCCGGATCTCACTCAAACTCCGGGAGAAGACTCCTTGCAAGAAGCACTACCTATTGATTAGGTTTGATCCATCTATTTCTCCCTACTTGTTGTTTGTTAGCCATCTTGATGATGATGATGATGATGCTTGTCAATGAGAACTCTTCTCTCATGAATGTCTTTGTCCTTGTGCTTGTAAACCTCTAGTTAGCTAGAGAAGATCCATTGTAATTCTTTATTGACCTAGTGGATACATGTTTAAGAGGCTCTAAGGAGTCCCGTGGTTTTTCCCTCGATTTGTAGGTTTCCACGCTAAAAATCGCTGTCTTGAATCTTTGTTTGTTTGTTCATCTCATTCTAACATGAATGAGGGGTTTGATAGCATTTTATGAGTTGTTTTGAAGCTTTGAAGCCTTGTAGAACCCTTGGGAGGAACATTGAAGCCTCGAGGAAGACATTGAAGGTTTTTCTGCGACTTATGCGAGTGCATCTGGACGCACTAAGATCGCCGAGTGAGTTTCACGGGGTGTATGCAGGCACATGAACCCGTAAGCAAACAGTGTTTTTTTGCTACGATAGCTGAGTGCTACGGTGTTCGTGATACGGGTGAATTACTATAGTCAGATGAGCGAGAAAACCTCACGCAGACGGCCAGTGCGCTGCATACTGCTGCATAGTTTTGCCAGTGAACTTCACGGGCAAGTGTGCGCCCGCATACCGGTCGCATGTGAGCGATAGCGATGAGCGACAGCAGGCTACGATAATATTGCTACAGTAAATTCCGTAATTTTCATTTCAAGTCAAACCCCCAACAAAACTGAGTGTTGAGATCACTATATTTCATTTTAGTAATGAGTGGTATTGATGCAACAGTGCGGGACCCATAACACCAAAAGAATAATTTAATAGATCGAGTGGAGTTACTCTCCATATATATGTCCATGATCATTTCAGTGGTCGAGAAATTACAACAAATAGGACGAGTAGACGTTGCAAGGTTTTATCAATGGTTGAGAGATTCCAGCAAATAAGACAAGAAGAAGTAGGAAGGTTTCCACCACATGTATTATACCATCCGCAAATAAGTGGCCTAAATGACACAAAACGTGATTTACGAGGCTGAAGATGAACAAGGCTGTCTTATATTCATTATTGCACAAACGGGACTTAACACCAATCATTAAAAAACCAATAATAAAACATGTTATATATCTTGAAGCTGGATCACATAATCTGGGATCCCCATATGGTGTGGTCCTAGAAGTGACACGTACGTATCATTGTTCAACCTTTCAGGAGGAAGTTCATGTATATTATGTGTCAAAGAGCAGCTCATGCTCATGCACAGACAGGCCTTAATTAAGCCATGACACCAATATTGCTCCTCTTCCTCCTTGTGACCATCTCTCTTGCATTGCTCATTAATCAAAGAGAAAGAATTAGAATAAGAAAACTACCACCAAGCCCTCCAAGAATCCCTATACTTGGCAACCTACTATGGCTCACAAAACCCTTCTCCCAACTTGAAACCACTCTTCACCATCTACGTGCTAAGTATGGCCCTATCTTCACACTCTACATTGGTTCTCGTCCAGTCATCTTCATCATGGACGGAGCTCTCGCAAGCAGATCTCTTATACAGTGTGGTGAGGTATTCGCAGACCGGCCTCCACCACTGTCCACCAGTGCTCTCAACCCCAACCTTCACTCCATCAACAACACATCCTATGGCCATCTATGGCGTCTCCTCCGTCGGAACCTCATCTCGGAGGTCTTCTACCCACTAAAATCCAAAAAGTTAAGCGGCCACGTCCAACACATGGCCCTTGATATACTGCTCAAGCGTCTCAAGAACGAGGCTGAGGCAAACGGTGGTGTTGTCGTCCCCGTTCACAGCATCCAACACTGTGTTTCCTTCTTTATGACCTCCTTGTGCTTCGGCATGACTCTGGAGGAGAAGGTGGTGGACAAGATCAAGAACGTGCAGCTGGAGTTGTTGGCTGTTTTAGAGAATCATTTTGTTTTCGGTTTGTTGCCCAAGGCTGCATTACTGCTGTACTGGAGAAGGTTCGGAAAGTTGAAACAGCTCCGGCGAGTTCACGAGGAGCTTCTCATTCCCATAATCAGAGCACGCAAACAAGGAGAGAAGAATACTCATGACATGATCTCGTACGTGGACTCCCTTCTCAAACTCAAAGTCCCTGCAGACGGTGTAGGGAATATGAGAGAGCTAAGTGAAGAGGATATTGTGAATTTTATCTCTGAATTCCTAGATGCTAGCATATGGTCATCTGCTGCATCTTTGGAATGGATAATGGCAAACATTGTCAAACACCAAGACATACAAAAGAAGCTAAGGAAGGAGATCAGGTCAGTGGTGGGAGACACAAAGAGACGAATTGAGGAGGATGAGATACGAAGGATGCCATATCTAAAAGCAGTCATTCTTGAAGCTTTGCGGCGTCACTCACCGACGCATTTCTCAATTCCCCATAGTGTGAAAGAGGACGTGATCATGGACAAGTACTTGATACCCAAGGGCACAGTGGTGAACTACTCGGTTACAAGCATTGGGTTGGATGGGAGAGTGTGGAAGGATCCATTGGAGTTCAGGCCAGAGAGGTTCATGGCAGGAGGGGAAGGAGAAGGAGTGGACGTGAACTGTGGGAAGAGAGATATCAAGATGATGCCTTTTGGAGCCGGAAGGAGAATCTGCCCTGGCTCGGACATGGCGGTGCTTCTACTTCAGTACTTGGTGGCCAACTTGGTTAATGAGATTGAGTTGAATGCAGTGGAGGGTATGGAGGTTGATCTTGCTGCCAATGGAGAGATCTTTGCTGCCATGAAAAACCCACTCCATGCACGCATTGTTAATACGGCATGATTATTAAGTTTTATCAATATATATATATATATATATATATATACTTATGTACGATATGATGCTCCGCTGATATTCAGCGTCTATCATTTCTAGCTCTGTCCAAACATGTCTGAAATTTAGCGTGTTCCTAGTATCATTATTATTATTTTCTGTTTAAACTTTATTTTTAAAATATTGCTCTGTTTATTATAAGTAATATTTTTTTATATTTAATTACTATTTTCTCCTCAGACGCTTATTATTATTATTATTATTATTATTATTATTATTATTATGACCAATGCTGTATGAGGATTTGATCAATTGATGAAAGTTTTAGGCATGGAGGGACGAATGTGAAGCTTAATTAGTAATTAATTAATTTCAGTGGCATGTAAAGCATCTCATTATTTGTTGGTTTCAACAATACTAGCTATTTCAGCTGCCAGCAGTATTGATGACAATTAAATAAAACGAAATCAAGTATCAAATGTTTGACATGACAATTAAATAAAAGACAAGAAGATCTAAGTCCACAACAAAGGGAGTTTATTAACTCGTTAATAACTAGATGACGACTTGCTCAACGACCCAGTTAAGCTATCCACCACTCAACCCTACTCCTGATTTAAAAGAGAAAGAGAACAACTTAATTAGCTTGAGAGCCCAGCAAGCAACCATTAAAAATATGTGGATCACAAAAAGTTCAATAATTTTAAAAACATACAAAGTGTAACATAATGAAATAAATATCAGAATGAAACCGAGAAATAAAAAATAATTCAAAATAGATTTAATTTACTAAAAATAATGAGCATATAAGTCCCCCAAACAACTAATTCCAAAACAAAATATCCAAATTCATTTGTTTAAACTCAGTGACTCGAGTCAGATTTCAGAGCTTATATGTTTACCCTCGTTGACCGGATCCAGAATGTCAGAAGCCGTTATTCTTCACCGACAGAACGGTGTGAAACTATAATTTTTATGTCAGAAGTATGTGTCAACACGGTCAATGTTTAACCACTAGTAACAGGATTAGTGCATAGTTAATTGGGGACTGCGAGTTTCTATACAAAAGAATATATTGGGTTCAAAATTATCATCAACGTAATAATACTGAAATTCAGTGATCCCATTTTCTAACAAAAATAATTCCAATTATATCAACAACAACACATTTAGCAAAACAATAATTAAATAGCCAAAATTATAATATATATATATATAATAACTTGGAATTCAAGAGAAATAACTTACTGAAACATAATATATAGAAATTTACTAAATAATTAAATTATTACATAATTCAGATATAAATAACAGTCAGAATGGAATAAACAAAAGAATTATCAAACAATCTAGAAATTAGCACATTATTAAATAAATTCTGAAAATAAAATAAAACTCTGAAATTAAACAAACCATAATTCTGATATTAATGTTAGTTAAAAGATAATAATTTTCTAGTAAGATAACCAAACAACCAAATAAAAGAAGAAATAATTTAACTAAAAATTTAGCAAGAGTCACGAATACATCATATATTAATATTTATAGGTGGTTTACTTACCTATTTAAAGCCAAAAACTAAATGTATCCCAAAATTAGGCTTCCACGGAATACCCTATATTTGAGAACACTTTCCAAGGATATCAATAACAATGATCCACACAAGCCTAAAAGTTATACCAAATTAATTTCACTCATTAAATGACCACCTATTGAAGACAATTAGAACAAGGTCAAACTTAGGAACTTTGGCATGAGTATCAAAGGCTCCTATATTAATTCAAGAAGTAGGTTTAAGACCCCACAAGAAAACAATATAATCACTCAAAATTAAATAATGCTTCCCACTATTGACATGGTATATCAACATTAGACTGAAGCTATCCGGTAATTTTTAGGAAGCTTTACAGCATGCTAAACCCTCATCACACGGTTCACATTTGACAATATTACAAATCAGAATAAGATACAATCATCCAAATTAACAAACTAAAAATAAACAAATATTTTATTTGACCTCCATCATCAAAATTCAGTAGTATCTGCAAACTCTAATAAACTAATAAAACAAATAGAATTACAAAACTACTTTTCCTTATAATAAAAAAGAATATATATATTGTCAATATATAAAAAAAACCCAACTCTACACTAAACACAGCGATTCTAACCCATAAATTTAATATATATATATATATATATATATATATATATAATATGTGTGTGCGCTAAAATAGTGGACGGTAGCACACCAAATCCAATTCCACATTCAATGAAAAACAGAATTTGGAAAAAGAAAATCTAATTTTTCCCAAACCAAGGATAATGCTTTTAAAAATTAGAGAACTTGAGCATGAATGAAGGCAACAACAAGCTTACAAATAAATGTAGAAAATTCACTGTGCAATGACTTGTTTCATTATGAGATAATCAAACCACTAAGCACATAACATAAACCCTAAGCAAGAACATTAAAAAATGCCATGACAAGATCTAGGAGATAAAAAGAATTCTACCACTTAGCCATAGATCCTAGGAAAAGAACTCTTACCTCAAAACGAAAGTGACACAAAACCCTTGACGATGAGACCTATCTCCGTCCTCGCCACAGGCATCACACACCAAAAAGGGAGAAGAGAAATGAGGCTAGATCTCTCCCCCTTTCTTAATCCAAACGGGAATCTAAAATGGAAGAAACGTAGAGAAGGCTAGGGTTTTGAAAACCTAAAAATAAAATATAAAGATAAACATAAAGAGAGAGAGAGAAAGAGAGAGGAAAAGGGGGAGGGGGAGTTCAACATCAATGCATGCCATCTGATTGTTGTTTTCTCACTCTTGATGTCATTGATATGCTTTACATATTTCCATTTTATTTTTTTTCTTTGAAATTACTTAAACATTATTAAAGAATGTTTTATTGTTTTGTATCATTAATACGGCTGTAAGCGCTGGACTATAAGCTTCACTGTGCTACCCTTGTGATCTCCCTTACAAGCGTAAGCTCTGGTCGTAAACTCCTCTGGATGGTGTTTATGGGTATCTTTACGGGCGTAAGTTCTGCCAGTAAGGTCCTTTAGTTTGGCTCTGAACTAGGGTGTAAGGGCGTGTTTGGTTAGGAAGTGAGTGACCGAAATGGGGGAAGTCTGAAAACACCACTTCGGTAAAAGTGTGAATTTCAGTTAGAAATCTTGACTTCCATGTGTTTGATTGAGAGGGAAATCCCCACTTCAGTAACCACTTCAGGTGTTTGGATGGTAAAAATGAAAATCTGGAATAGATTACTTCAGTAGTTTCTTGTGTTTGGTAACACCGAAGTGGGGTTAAGATCACCAGTTCGGGATAGAGGTGAGGTTACCCCATATTTGTTATATAGGTTATTTCTTGAAAATTTAATAGTCTATTAACATATTATAATGTTAATTACTTACTAGTTACAAAACATTATAGTTTTTTAAATGATAAATTGGGTTATTTTTAAGTCTACATTTTTAATTGAATTAATTTCGTTTTTCTATATAACCCCAAAATTAAGGCATGTATTACTGTATAAGATTTATATTTTTTAATTTTTTTTAACATTATGATATTTAAATTATAATTGCTTTGAAATAATTTTTTTCTAAGTACAAGTTATATATCCATATTTACAAAATATTACCAAATTATATATATATATATATATAATAAATTTACATATGCTAATCACAAAAAAAAATAAATAAATGGAACCTGTAGATTTGTAAGAAAATAAAACAATCCTTAATTATCATCTTTGAAACTTTTCTAACAAACCTCTCAATCACCCATACACTAACGTCCACAAGAAATGAAAATTATAAACAAGATATATTACATGATCCAGTATCCAAAATACTCCAAAGTTAAATTACATCACACGAGTATGCAAAATATTCCAATCCTATATTTCACCTATTTTTAAGGTATTCATTGCTATGCCGATTTCATTCATGAGCTCTGATGGTCTGATATGCAAGTCTATAACCCAGTTTTCCAGACTTAGAGTTTTGAATAGAAGACCCCAATGTTGTTTTGTCTGAGCAACTGTATTTGTAGTATCTCAAGGGAACCCATCCACATGCCTCATAAACGTCTCCTACAAGTGTAATTGCAATTAAAATCTTATATATCCAAAATAAAACATATAATAATAACTACAAGAACACACACACATCTATATACGTATCTATAAAACTTCAGTATCACAATCTTCAATGATCTCTTGAAATACACAACTCATTCTTTGTCTTCAAAATAATCATGGTGTACCTCTGATCACAATCCATTCCTGCTACTCAAATATCATCTTATGAAGTCTCCTATCAATGTTATCAACTTTCAAGCACAACTCTAATAACAATTATATAATGGCAAGCTTCATTGTCAATATAAACCTTACAATTTATAAGAATTTGAAAAGAGTATGCTTACATGTTTGACTTGTGTCCGAAGCAAATCCTGTCTTCTTGGCATGGCTCAGGTAATAGCAAGAGTGACAATAAGCACATTCATTGGCATTGTTCTTTTTGTAAAAACAACTGAAGCGACCATAAACTATACAAGATGGCTGCAATGGTGGCATCACATGCCTCCTAATTGCCTCTCCACACTTGTATAAATCAGTTTAAAACAAATACTCATATAAAAAAAATATGTCCATACATTCTGAAATTAGAAAAATGCATAGGGAACCAATTACCAAATGAGATACGGAATGGCTGCAAAAGATTGCCAGTGAAGTGCCCGTCATTTTGCCCCGCCAGTGCCCTAATTTGGTTTTTGTCCCATAAAACGCGACTGTGCCTCAGTGCAATGTCACACTTTGCCTTTCATCATTGTCATTATACCATAAGCTGAAATTCAAACAAAAACAAAAGAAAGATAGCCATGTTAGTAACAAACACACAAATATTCAAACCTGGCATAGGTCTCGACAAACATACACATGTCAACAGCATGAAATGCAGAAAGCCAAAACAAATGAAATGCATAACGGATGCAACCACAGCAAGATATCACATGGTTGGTCACCCCATAACAAAACATGAGTCAGTCATGATGCATGAAATGCAGGGACATGCAATAAAATAAGCAGGCATTAGAAGTAGGATCTGGTATAGAGGCCCAAGCACTATAGGTGCTGAATCAATCCATCCTCGACAGAAATTGTTCGATCCAATCCTTCCTGAGTTCCATATCCTTCACTAGGAATACTCTTGCCTCATTCTCATGAAACTGCAGATAATCAAACACCTGAAGGAGTTCCTTCTTCTGAAACCCGTCAACCTCTATAACCTTTGCATACAAGGTCTCCGTCCAGTCGGTGGGGTTCTTAATGGCAGATGCCATTTCTCCTACCACAATAATGAGATCGCCCATCATAGAAGGGTTCTTCGAACCCTTACTTGAACGTTGTAACCTTTGTGCAGATGATGTAGCGGGGCTACCAACAACCGGTGGGGCAGAGTTTACATCAGCATCATCATTGCTTGGCTGTTCAACTGGGCCTTCATCAAAGTTCTCCATAATATTGCCTTCATACTTAGATTTATCCCCGAAACCAGCATACAGAGAGGCCGCATATGCGCCCGTCACATTGTCGTCACCACATATAATCCTCACTGTTTCATAATGTTCAATTGGTTTATTTATAAAAGCCTTGGCTATCGGGTGAGCCTATATTACAATGCCGTTAACAACAAAGTGCACATGTACATGCATAGGCTGTAATATTGTTTTCATGAAAAGTGAATCATGTTACCTCGATGTAGGTCAGGGCAACCATGGGATCAATTGTGATGGTCTTCATGGCGTCATTCCAACCTGCCCCACCGAGATCTCTCACCTTTTTTATCTCAACATATCGTGATTTCAATGTTCGATAATGATTTTCAACATTCTCAGCACTGAAGTCAATATCGAACCTAGAATTGACGGCGACAGCAACAAATACAAATGCAGCTCGTTTAAATGATTTGTCGCATTTCATCCCTTTTTTGACTTGTTCAACAAGAAGTGGAATTAGAAAACTATCGTATTTGGCCTTCTACCTCTTATTAGGGGTACCCTGCTTGCTGCCAGATGCCCTTGATGAGGATTTCTCAGCAGCACGCTCGATACCCTCCATAGTCGCTGAAATTCTAATGGACAAATGGAGTTTGTGAGACATTATAACTGTTTGCTGGAATCTGCGTTAGTTGAAGAGATCTACACATGTATATCATATACTAATAACCGAATGAAAATTACTATCAGACGCCAATATAAAAATCTTAAGAACATGTGAATCACAAAAATTAATACACTCAGAATCATCATTGAAGAACAAAAAATGTGACAATGTTGTAAAGAACATGTAAATCAAATCCTTTAAACATGCATGTCAGAATATAATGGCAGTTTTAAAAAATAACAAATACCACCTGATTCATGGGGAAAAATAAACATATAGTGATTAAAGAAATTCAGTAAGAAAACAACAGGTTATTCTTGACAACATAATATGATAGATTTCAGAACAAGTATAATCCTTTTAACTATTTCAGAATATAATAACAGTTTCCAGAAATAATTAACATCAAACAAGTGAAACATATAAAATAATAGACCTATGATATCGTTATCCATGAAAAAAGAAGAAAATGTACCAACTGAATCTAGGAAAAACAAATAAACATACAAGGAATAAAGAAATTCAGTAAGAAAAATCAGTAGGTCATTGTAGACAACATAATATGAAAGATTTCAGAACAATTATAATCCTTTTAACTAGTTTAGAGTTTAATGATAGTTTTCAGAAATGATTAACAACAACAAGTGAAACATGGAAAACAACAGACCTATGATAAAGATATACATTGAAAAAAAAAAATTACTTACTGAATTAGGGGAAAAAAATTAACATACAAGGAATAAAGAAAATCAGCAATCCAATATTAACAACATAATATGAAAGATTTCAGAACAAGTATAATGAAAAGAATATAATGACAGTTTCCAGAAATGATTAACAGCGAACAAGTGAAACACGAAAGGATCAGACCTATGATATTGTTATCCATGAAAAAAGAACTAAATGCACCAACTGAATCCAGGGAAAAAAATGAGCATATAAAGAATAAAGAAATTCAGTAAGAAATTAGCAGGTCAATATTAACAACATAATATGAAAGATTTCAGAACAAGTATAATGAAAAGAATATAATGACAGTTTCCAGAAATGATTAACAGCAAACAAGTGAAACATGAAAAGAACAGACCTATGATTAACAGCAAACAAGTGAAACATGAAAAGAACAAACCTATGATATTGTTTTCCATGAAAAAAACCAAGAAATACCAAGTGATTCAACGGAAAAAACATACAAGGAATAAAGGAAAAAAACCACGAAAGGACAAGTGAAGCATTTAAACAGAACATGTAGTCCAGACATTGTAGGTTAAGGAAAAAGGCAAATTGGCAACAAGCAAGCATGCAACGACAAAGATGTCCTTAGTAATACCCATAACAAGCTGTAAATAATGATCACACAAATCCACTATATCGATCCCACATGTCATGCGCTGTCTTGTCTCTAAGTTCAATGAATTGTCGATTTTCTTCTCGCTGTTCTCGTTGTGATCGGGGTTGTGATGACATAATTTGTTCATCATGTTGAGTGATTCCTTCATACAATAGTATATCATTTGGGTCGACACCTGCTATGTAGTTATGTAATATGCAGCATGCGATAACTAACCTAACCTGTGTCCTGAATGAGAAGAATGGACGTGATGTAAGGATTTTGAAACGGTTCTTCAAGATTGAGAAAGCGCGCTCTACTCGAGACCGAAGCATCGAGTGTGGAAGATTGAACAATTCCTTGGGGTTTGTTGGAGCGCGTCCACTATGCTCTTTTAAGTGGTACCTAACACCTCCATATGGTGCTATGAAACCCTGCATAGTGGTATAACCGGCGTCTACAAGATAATATTTCCCTATAAGAATGGCATTCGTTAAGTGGATTATCTTGAAATATTTTAATTGCTAAAATGTAAGGTTTCCTACCTTCTATCATTTTTAAACCATCAGGTTGTGGTCTTGATAGTGCATCTTTTAGGACAGTGAAGTCATTGGCTGATCCTTCCTAACCTGCCAACACATAAGTGAACTGCAAGTCAGGGTTCACTACAACCAAGACATTCTGTGTTGGGCCTTTTCGACCACGAAACCGAGGTAGTTATTGAGGGGGGATGGATGCATCAATATGCTTCCTGTCTAGCAAACCTATACAATCCTACATGACAAAAGTTTATGAACGAACATGGAACGAATGATTTAAGGGGAAATTATTAAATTTTGCATGTCAAGTTTACTTACTTTGAAAAATGGGTACCAGTTCGGGTTACTTTCGATTTCCATGTGACAATTGCCGCAAGGGGGATGTACAAAATCATCTCGAATGGCACAAATAGCTTTGAGTACGTTATTGAAATATTGACTTATTGTTTCACCAAATCGAACATATTCAACCCTCATGGTCCTATTTTTTGTATTGTGACCAACAATATGCAAGAACATAGATAACTATTCCTCGATAGATACATGACGCGTGTCGAGAAGGAGGTGCTTGTCACGCATGATCGACGCTAGATGCATAAAAGGACCACGTCCATCCTAAAATAGCTCACACAATAATCGCGGTCACTCCTTAAAACACGTTCCATATGCTTTTTTCTAGTTAGGTCCCGAAATATAGATGGTTCCTTACTTCTACCTCGCCTAGGTTGATTCATTTCCTCAATTAGGCAGGCGACAACCACAACAATGGTAGTGAACGCCGCAACCAATGGCCTCACACGTTCATTATCAATCCAGCTAGCCATCTACATAATAAGGATGCCATTATTGATTTCGACATTAACATACTAAGTTAATTCAATACATCAAACTCATGAATTGGCGGCTACTAAACTAAGCAGAAGCCTACTTTAGAGTATCTGTATATACCTACAGGCCTACTTAATGGAAATCCCTAATGATTCAATAACACAAATTTCATGTACAATCAAGCATCATGCAAAGGAACATCATGCAAAGCAGCATAAGGAGCAACAAATTTAACGAACATGCACATGAAAATTGGTTTACAGAAAGGAAAACATAAAGAAAAAGAATTTGTAAACGACATTCATATAGAGCATTGAGACACAATTTAAATAATTAAAGGACAGTAGTATATTTTGCTAAGGTTCAAACCTGCACGAGTATCAAATATTGCTATACAACTCTAGAAAACATTAAAAATAAATTACATGTAAAGATCATACCAAAATGCAATGGATAAGACACATAGTACTCAATTCATGAAATACTCGAAAGGGAAAAAACTTTTAGAAGTAGCAGCATCAAGATACATATAGTAGGAAACAGTAATCATTCTTGAACAAACTAAAATGGTATGACTGCCACTATAAATCAGATAATAGGTAATGCATCTTCAAAATTAACCAAAGGCTGAGAATAACATTCAAACCAAAGCTAGAACATGCTATGGTTACATCAGGAAAAGAAAAATAAAAGTCAACAATGAAATAACATGGTAGGAAGATGTGTTTGACAAATAGGAAAATACAAGTCCAAATGGCTTTCATATTATGCAGTTAGGACGAAAAATAAAGCAAAACAAATTTTATATTACACAACTCTCAGAATTGATGCAATGAAGATCTATATGGAAATGAGAAAGATATGCACTAAAACAAATTGCATATATATGAAAATATGCCAAGTAATAAATCAGATATAAGCGAAACATATATAATCAAACATGGCAAATTACATGCCGTGAACAACTGCAATTTAGTAAAATAATAAAACTAAGGAGAAAATTTATGCCATATCAAGATCAATAGAGATAAATCAAAATTAAAAATGATGGTAAGGAGATTACAATATAAAATTAAATACAATCAACTGAAAAAATTAATGTTATTGCAGATATGTAAGGAAAAAGAAGAACGGTTGAATGAAACCCTGAAAAAATACACACACACCATATCAAGGAAAAAACAAAACGAGAAAAAATGATGGTAAGGTAACAAGATCACATGATAAATAAACTAGAATCGACCAAGGAAAAAAATTTGATGTTCTTGTAGATCTATAAAAAAAAAGAATGGGGCAAGACAAACCCCTACAAAAAATACACATACATTCGCATCCTCAGAAAAAATTAAGGAAAAAACTGAGAAAGAAACGATGGTAAGATGATTACTTGATGGCCACAATCAATAAAAAAAAATCCTTTGATGTTCTTGCAGATCTATAAGAAACAAGAAGAACGACAGAAGACAAGCCCTAGAAAAAAATACAGATACGTTCTCATCCTCAGAAAAACTAAATGAGAAAACCAACTGAGAAAAATGATGGTATGAAGATTGCATGATAAAACCAAAAGGAAATGATGTTCTTATAGATTTGTAACAAATAACAAGAACGAAAGCCTGAAAACAAATTACAACTAACCACGAGGAAAATGAAAGGAAAAAAGTAAAAAAAAAAAACCACAGAAATATCATCGTCCACACCCGTTGGGAAGAGAGATGGCTACCGAGTAGATGGTGATAGAGAGACTGGTAGATGGCGACAAAGAGAGAGACCAGTAGACGATGAATTGGAAAAGGGGAATCAGCCGGAGGAGATGATGGGGCCAAGTAGACTACGAGAAAGAGGCCGGGTTGCGGCCGAAGAGAGAAGACGGAGTGATCGAGATGGCGACGTAATCAAAACCCTAGACAGGGTGATGGGCAAAAGACGGGGTGAAGTGGAAATGGCCTAGGAAATGGGAAAAGAGGGGGTGATTGTAAGCAAAAGCACGTGATACCACGTGACAGAAGTCAGATGCTTCAAACCCGACTTCAGGGTTTTTTTCGCCGAAGTCAAATGGGGAACTTGCTGGTTTTGGAACCAGGAAAATCAACATTTCGGAGTTCACTTCGGCGAACCAAACACAAGGAAGTCATTGGGAACTCACCGGTTCAGTCACTTCGACCTCCACTTCGGCGAACCAAGCATGCCCTAATGAGCCAACCTACTCGTAATCTACTCGAGATCAGCTCGGTCAGTGCTCAAATTCGATTCGATTTTTCACGAGCGAAGCCGAGCTCGAGCCCAAACATACTCAGCTCGTGAGGCTCACGAGCCTAAACAAGCTTATATATAATATTAAATTATATATTAATTACATAAATATTATATAAATATATTAATTACAAAAATATATAATTAAATAACTATATTTAATTACTTACATTATATACATATTATCCTAACTCGAGCTTAAATGAGCCGAGCTCGAGCTACTTGAGATTTTCAGCGAGCCGAGCTCGAGCAAAAAAAAATGGCTCGAATGAGCTCAAGCCGAGCTCAAGCCTTCAAATAATATACTCGAGCCAAGCTCAAGCTTGATACTCGGCTCGGCTCGGCTTGTTTACAACCCTACTCTGAACTCTCTTTTATGGGCATAAGCATGTCGGCAAGATTCTTTGGAAGATGCTTACGGCTGTAAGTGAGGTCATAAGCTGCCCATAAGCCATCTTGTTTGCTTTGTCGTTATTTAATTTATACCAAAAGAGCCATCTTCTTTGTTTTGGATATGGAGTACTTCTTTTAGTTTTCTCATCTTTGAGTACTGCTCGAAACCTGAGAATGTAAAACACACTATGTTTAGCACCGAATTCCACAATATGATTTTAATACAAACCTAATGAGTATACAAAATGATATGAAAATAATAGAATATTATACACTGATCAATCATTATTTCAAGATTTGGTTGTTTAATAAACATATCATTATTTTTTACTTATATTTGAAATTACTCAAACAGTATTAATGTTTTATTGTTTCATGACATAATAGTAACATGATAAATTCATTTCTCTTATTCAAGTATTTTATGTGACAGTACGTTAAATGGTCATATGATAGGATCATAAAAATTTTGGCATCAAATTTTCACGCCGGAGGTGGAAGATAATATTTTTAGTGATGACATAAATATTTATAGAATATATTATATAATTAACATAATATTTTCTGGTGATGAATTTTAAAATATCTTTTTTTAAACAAAGTTTAATATAATGTCACTAGAATTAACATATATTATCAATAATTATTTTAATTTTATAATATATCTTAGTTAATTAATTTTTGTGACATACAAGTTTGCCACTAAAATATAAATAATATATAATGACATGTTGTTGTCACAAATAAAATATGCTGTTAAGTGATCATGGTATTAAAGAATGTCACCATTTGCTAATTAAATTAATTAATTTTATATAATAAACTGTTAAATGTTATTAAAAATAAAAATATTAAATGGCATACATATTTTGTCATATAAAATTATTAATTTCAATTTTGCTATTGGATTGTGTTAGTGAAAATTAAATAGGTATGCCACTTGGTAATTTAATCACATCATTTTTTTTTAACATTTTAATTTTCATATGAATTTTTCTTTTGTATATTAAATAGTGTTTGGCATTAAGAAAATTTACTTTAATTTAAAATTTGTGGTCACAGTTAAAAGAACATTAAATTTGGTGTAAACTTTTGCCTATTTCTTTAAAAAAAAAAAAGTGTAATTCTTTAATCAACAAAAAAAAAAAAAACTAATTCTTTAAACAAGGCAGAACTTTTAAATCTATTAAAATTGGACAAAGGCTAGTTTCTACCTTATATATAGAACAATTCAAAACTTTGATTAATATCTCATGATAATTTCATTAGGCTAGACCAATATTCAAGTTCACAGCGTCATCATTCCGAATCAATCATTTTCCAAATGAATTACTTTGGTACTCATGATCCTTACTCTAATTTTTTTTTAAAATGAGATGGGCAAACCCTTTATTTTAACTAAATTTATGTTATGTAATATATACCTGCTTATTTATTTTATAACTAATAAAATCTAATGATCACTCATAGTGGGGTAATCTCGTTTTGAGTATCCATATTCAAATCCTAATTTATAAATCCATGCAACCAAACACACAAAAAAAATAGATTCAATCACATTTTTAGAATACATAATTTTACAAATTGGCAATCCACCACATTTTAACTATATCCAACTAAACGCCCTATTAGTGGAAACAACAATGCAATGAAGAATAGGATAACAACTTCACTTAATTAACACCGAAATGGTAGATAAAAGTCTTATAGCTTGAATTAAACTTTGAAAACAAAACTCCAAAGCATCCCACAATAAGAAAGAACTAAGGAATTAGATATCGGACTTTTAATTAAACCTTAAACCCTAAACCTTAAACTAAATAATGGACTCTTGGCTAAACCCTAAACCCTAAAAACTTAATCAACCCTCAACATTACATATTTTAAATTGAGAGAAAATATAAACAGGACGTATATATCAGAATATTTTATTGTCTCCCAAATTTAGAATATTGTGTTATTGTTTTGCCATGTGATTTGATTGATTAATGAGGTATTAACTTTAGAAACCTTTATTTCGTACATGCCAATACCAAAATCAAATATAATGGTCTCAAATTAAAGCTCTCAGCTTTCTCCAATCCACGACTTGACTTCAAAGTGCTGTGTCCTACCAAAAAGTGCCCATGATCTTCTCAGTAGTGGAGAGGGTAAAGCAAACACAATAAGAAGATATTGGTAGGATTCAACACTTAGTATATGCGTAGTGGCCTAAGTGACACAAGATGAGTACAAAAGACAAACGTGACTCACGAAGCTGAAGATACACAAAACCATCTTATGTCCACATTTGCACAAATGGGACTTAACACCAATCATTACAAAATTAATAGTAAAATATGTCATCTAAAGCACCTTAGTAATCTAATAAATTAAGGACCAATGCACACAATAAGTAAGTTTGAAGTATCACATTATCAGGGATAAACAACACCTACAATGTGGTCCTCACTCCTCGAGGTGACACTATTGTCCAACCTTTCAGTGCTTCATGTATATTATATATGCACCAAAGAGAAGCTCAAGCTCATTCACTGGTCTCAAGCTATGACACCATTATTGCACCTCTTCACCGTTGTGGCGATCTCTCTTGCAATATTGCTCCTCAATCAAAGAAAAAGAAGAAGATTACCACCAAGCCCTCCAACAATCCCAATACTTGGTAACCTACTATGGCTCACAAAGCCCTTCTCCCACTTTGAACCCACTCTTCACCATCTACGTGCTAAGTATGGCCCTATCTTCACCCTCTATGTTGGTCCTCGTCCAGTCATCTTCATCATGGACGGGGACCTCGCACGCCGATCTCTTATACAGAGTGGTGAGGTCTTCGCAGACCGGCCTCCGCCACTGTCTACCAGTGCTCTTAACCCCAACCTTCACTCCATTAACAACACATGCCATGGCCATATATGGCGTCTCCTCCGCCGGAATCTCGTCTCGAAGGTCATCCACCCATGCAAATCCACCAAGTCAAGCGCCCACGTCCAACGCATGGCCCTTGATATACTCCTCAAGCGTCTCAAGAACGAGGCTGTGGCCAACGGTGGCATCGTTGTCCCCGTTCACAGCATCCAACACTGCGTTTCCTTCTTGATGACCTCCTTGTGCTTCGGTGTGACTCTTGAAGAGAAGGTGGTGGACAGAATCAAGAACATGCAGCTGGAGTTGTTAGGGGTTTTGGAGAATCTTTATGTTTTCGGTTTGTTGCCCAAGGCGGCATTGCTGCTCTACTGGAGAAGGTTGGGAAAGTTGAAACAACTCCGGCAAGCTCATGAGGAGCTTCTCATTCCCATAATCAGAGCATGTAAACAGAGAGAGAAGAATACTCATGACATGATCTCGTACGTGGACTCCCTTCTCAACCTCAAACTCCCGGCAGGCAGTGCAGGGAATATGAGAGAGCTATGTGAAGAGGATATTGTGAACTTCATCTCTGAATTTCTAGATGCTAGCATCTGGCCAGCTGCTGCAGCTTTGGAATGGATAATGGCAAACTTTGTTAAACACCAAGATATACAAGAGAAGCTAAGGAAAGAGATCAGGTCAGTTGTGGGAGACAAAAAGAGACGAATTGAGGAGGATGAGACACAAAGGATGCCATATCTAAAAGCAGTCATCTTTGAAGCTTTGCGGCGTCACTCGCCGGCGCACTTCTTGATTCCCCATAGCGTGAAAGAGGACGTGATCGTGGATGAGTACTTGATACCCAAGGGCACCGTGGTGAACTATTCGGTGACAAGCATTGGATTGGATGGGAGAGTGTGGGAGGATCCATTGGAGTTCAGGCCAGAGAGGTTCATGGCAGGAGGGGAAGGAGAAGGAGTGGACGTGAACTGTGGGAAGAGAGATATCAAGATGATGCCTTTTGGAGCCGGAAGGAGGATCTGCCCTGGCTCGGACATGGCGGTGCTTCTACTTCAGTACTTGGTGGCCAACTTGGTTAATGAGATTGAGTTGAAGGCAGTGGAGGGGATGGAGGTGGATCTTTCTTCCAATGCAGAGCTCTTTGCTACCATGGAAAGCCCACTCCATGCACGCATTGTTAATATTGCATGATGACTAAGTTTATCGAGTATGTCATATATATATATATAGTCTTGCTCAAGTGATATTCAACATTTGTCATTTGTAGCTCTGTTCAAGCATGTCCAAACTATGTTTGGTTTTGAGGTGTGTGCTTAATGTTATTATTATTTTTGGTAATTATATATGAAATATGTTTTACATTTAAACTACAAGCCCGGTTTATTATAATAACATTTATCATAATATTCTGCTTTATACTATTAATGCAGAGCTCTTTGCTGCCATGAAGATTAATTAATTTGGTTTGTTTTATAATTAAACATATCATTATTTTGTTTTAACCATGGAGATCATTGAACTTCAGCTTTGCCATAACAAATGTTATTTATTTAATTTTGGTAGAATTTCAACATCAACCCATTCCATTTCATTGTTTTTGTTACTCTAGATGTTATTTATAAGGCTTTCCATAACACTACGTTTTTCAACTTTAATTATATTTTATTCAAGTTTCAAGTGACATCCATAAACACTCCTAAAGATGTTTTAGTGTTTCATGACATAAGATACGAGTAAGCATTCCACTTATGAGGTATGCATGCAAGATGTCTGGCGCTCGTTATTCATGATATATATATATATATATTCTTAAGTTATTTAACTTGTTTTGATCGATTTATCTAATTCAGTATATATCATTTCATTATTTTTCAGCTATAATTAAGAAATAAAAAAAAACACATATGACAATTAAATTACGGAAAACTTTTGATTTGATCACCAAACTAAAAAAATTCAAGTGCCTCATTTAACTTAATTAATTATTATTCTCTTTCAACATGGATCATAATACCTACATTTTAATAACAGACTGAGACAATTATCCAGAATTAGTTGGCTCAAAGAAGAGGATTCTAATACTAAATACTTTCATTTCGTTGCTAATGGGAGGCACAATAAAAACTTTATTCCTAGAATCTGCTTCAATGGTTCTTGGATTGAAGGAAACCAAAACTTGGGTAAAATCTTTTTAGATCATTTTGGACTTCTTTTCGGAATTGCTAGATCCTCTCGATTCCTTCTGGACTGGCAACATCTTTTCAGCTTTAAAGAAAGAGTAAAGCTCTCCAACCTGGACCTGCTCTTTTCTTTGGAAGACCTCAAACAGGTTGTGTTTGACATGAGCGCTGATAAAACCCCAGGACCAGATGGCTTCCCAATCTTCTTCTTCTAAAAGCACTGGGACTTAGTGAAAGATTCCTTAATTTCCCTTTGCAATGATTTTTTGTAGGGAAGGCCAACCTTGAGCACATCAATTGGATACATATCACTTTGATTGCTAAAACTAATTCACCTGAAAAAGGTATCTGATTTTTGTCCTATCAGCCTAATAAATTCTTCCTGCAAAATTATCTCTAAAGTCCTTGCTTACAGGCTGAGGAATGTGATTAGTTCCCTGGTTGATAACTCTCAATCAACTTTCATTAAAGGCATATGCATTACAGATAATATTATTACTGCCTAAGAACTAATTTTTCACATCCAAAAAAAGAAGGTTCTTGGCTATGCTTTCAAAGTTGATTTTGCAAAAGCCTTCGATTCACTTGATTGGGATTTTCTATTCGATATTCTTGCAGCTCGAGGCTTTAGTCCCCTCTGGCTTTCTTGTATTTTTAACATTCTTCACACTTCCAAAGCTCGAGTTTTAGTGAATGGGGAACCTCATGGTTTTGTTCGTTGTAAATGAGGTTTGCGCCAAGGATACCCCCTCTCTCCTTTTCTGTTTGCACTTGATGCAAATACCCTAAGTGTAATGTTCACTCACGCACTTCATAACCGTATCTTATTGAATGTTCCCATTGGAACTTCATATAGCATTTGTCATCTCCAATACGCTGATGAACTTATCATCTTCTCGGTAGGAGGTCAAGATGACCTCCTCATTATATCCTGTACCTCTTTGAAGGTGCCTATGGTCTTACCATTAACTACAACAAGAGTTGTCTTTACTCCACTAATAATAGATTCCAACCCAGTGTTGACTCAGCTTCGATTCTCAGGTTGGTACCTCTGGTCTTACCATCAATTAGGGACTATCTTCAACTCAAGTACTTAGGAGTCCCGATCTTAGGAAGACACCCAAATGTGAAGATTGGATGAAATTAACATCGATGGTCAGAGCCAAACTTTCTTCTTGGAAAGTCACCTATCTCTCCCTCGGGGGTCGTCTCGATCTTCTTAACTCTGTCCTTTCCTTTATTCCCACTTACTGGATGTCTGCTTTCAGATTACCATCCTAAGTAATTAAAGAGATAGATAAAATCCGCAAAGATTTTCTTTGGAAAGGACTGGATCTTGGTTCAAAAGGTTTTCACTTGGTTGCTTGGGACAAATTATGTTGTCCTCGTAGCATGGGTGGTTGGGGCATCCTTAACCTTCATTCCTTTAATAATGCTCTACTTGCTAAATGGTGGTGGAAAGTCTTCACAGGCAATAAGGATGCTGGCCTAAAATTATTCACCTAAATTACCTTAGTAGAGGACCTCCTGGGCCTTTCTTCCATTCCCTGCCTCGAAACAAATCTTTCTTCTGGGCAGGCATCACCCAAATACTACCCGCTTTTAGAGCTTGTACCTCTAAAACTGTTCAAAATGGTGCTTTTACCTTTTTCTACTACGACAACTGGCTTGGTGGTTAAGCTCCAAAAGACCTGTGGCATGATCTCTTTAATGACTGTTTAGCACCCTAGACTACTATAAGACATTTTTCTTTGAATATGTACAATCGAGTGTCTCTCTTTCGTGAGACCTCCTCTAAAGCCCTTCTGGCCCTCCTGCAATCCTTTCCAGATTGTTTTTCTTCTCAGGAGGATATGTGCATTTGGACCTTAGAAAGAAAATGCTCTTTGTCGGTTCGATAGTTCTACAAATTCCTAGTTGATGGTGGAATGCGCACTTCACTCTATCCCACCTTCTAGAAAGTGGATTGCCCAAGCAAAGTTACACTTTTCTGTTGGCTTGCTAATGAAAACAAAATTCTAACTTTGTCCAATCTTGCAAAAAAAGGTTGCAACTTCCAAAATGCGACTAATACCTGTGTTCTGTGTTATAAAAATTCAAAAATAGTTGGCTATCTCCTGTTACATTGTGATTTTGCTTTTTGAATTTTGGATTTCTTCATGATTAATCTCAACTTTCAATCTCTTCCAAGTTCCCTTGAGCAGGTTTGGACCACTTGAATTCCTTCCATTGATGCGCACCTGTGCACCTTCTGGGATCTCCTTTCCAGAGTAATTTTCTGGAATATTTGGCTGGAAAGAAACAATAGCATTTTCAATCACACCTTCCTTTCAATAGCCTTGATTTTGTTTAAAATCTCTTATATGCTTCTTGACTTGTATTCTGCAACTAAAGACTTAACGCAACAAATCTCCAGTGATTCCATTCAGTCTGTCCAGCGCTTTCTCAACTTCCTGAGTACCAGATCAGCGAATCTCACCAGCAGCTTGGCTCACGCTCAGCTGCATGAGTGACCCTCCTTTGTTTGATTGAGCTGACCTTTGTCACCTCTTCGTGGACTTCGTCATCTCAGTCGCTGGCAGGGGGTCTTCGTCCGTGTGCTTTCAACAGTGTTTGTTTACTTTTATCTGTTGTGGTTCTAGGATTGTCACACAGCTAGTGTTGCACTATTTTTAACTTATTTGTCCTTGTTGTTTCTGGTTTTGGTTTTTATTTTCGTTTTCTTTTTTGTTTTTAGTTTTCTTGTGTTGTTTGTTCATTATTCGCTGTTTCAATTTTTTCAATAAATTTGTGGTTTATCCACCTTATTAAAAAAAGAAAAAAGAAAAATATGGCAAGCCACGTCACTGGAAACTTACCACATTAGTGCTATTGCCAATGTCAAGCATGTACTTAGCAAAGCCCTTTTTTCCCCTTTTTTCCATTGCTGATGCTCTAGCCCTTTTTACTTTCCAGCTAATATTTTGTAACCCTAAACTTCTCCCTATTTCTTATCATAGAAACATGGTGTCGAGCAAAGGAGTGAGTAGTAGCCCAGACAGTGGTCGTGCAAGTTTAAGTGGTGGCTAGAATGTTGGTGGGCAGGATAATCTAAAGTGAAATCAATTTGAAACTAGATGTTGGGATAGCATACCAACATACTTGTTACTTGAAAAAAGTGGTAAATACCCTTTAGCAGTTGAATTTTTATGTGATGCCATGCTTGATTTCCACATTCATGAACTTATAAACTATATATAGGTACTTGTATTAGCTTATTTGTAGAATTTGTATTATCTTATGCTTGTAAAAGTCTGTAAGTGCACATATCTTACTGATTTACCTCTAATATCAGCTCTTCCTTTTTAAATTATGACATATATATATATATGATTTCATGATGTAGGTTGGGCCAATTGCTTAATATTTCAATGCTCGTCTTAATCATGTAGTTTTGGTCTGATATCTTCACTTGATTATTTTATTTATTTATTTATTTATTTGTGGGAAAGAGCTACATAGTAGCTGAATTTATTGAAGCACAAAAGACTCATGAAAACAAACAGAGGAAAGACACACAAACCAGGAGGACAGAACTACACTATAAAGCAAATTAGAACAAAACACCAAAACAACTAGGACAAGAGTTAATAAAAACCTGAAGAGTATATAGCATACATAAGCCACCGAGGGAGATCCAGTCCTTTTTCGATTTTGCCAAAATGAGTAGCTAGATTGCTAAGAAAGGCAGGGACTTACACAAGCCTCACGGAGCAAGTGAGGACGGGGCCTGTGCGGACATGGGCACTAGGACCACCCGTACACAACCACTACTCACACTCCCAGAAATGTGTCCTCACCCATGACTAGAACTCTCACCACTTGTGAAGGGTTCTAATGGGGACCCGACTACTAATAAACCACTTGGTCGTTAGTGAAGGGTTCTAATAAGGGAGATCTAGGCCTTGATGAAAAAGAGAAAGGCAATGCGCTGAATGACCATGAGAAGCTAATTTATCAGCAAGAAAGTTCCAACGCCTAGGAATAACTAAAATATCAAGGTCCAGATTTTCAATGAACCAACTGATTCTCTAAATGATTCAAGTCTCGCGCCAAAAAATAGCACCATCGAAATCAGTAACTGAAACTTTAACCTCCAGGCAATCGGTAAAAATGGTGTGGATATTGTCACTCCATCTTCGCGTAGCTTCTAAACCAAAATCTAACGCCATTAGTTCGGCTTTTAAGATTGAGTCTGCCTCCATGCATTTACACCCTGCAAGGAGAAAGACTCTTTTAGAGGAGATAATAGCAAAACCAAGACCTCCCTTCTTCGTAGCTTCATTCCAACCTGCATCCAAAAAGATATAGTTATACTGAGAACAAGGATTAAAAGTATTTCTAATGAAGGTTCTTAGATTGAAATCTCTAGCTTTGTGGAATTCCAAGACATGTCTCACGCCCAAATTGGCAATTCGATGAGGCTCAAAGTGTTCTTGGCGGAAGATAAAGTTACAACGACATTTTCAAATGTGCCAAAGAGAAGCTGCAATAATAGAGGCTCTCCAAAGATCAATTATAGTTGAGATATTTTGAATCCAAATTCCAACAGAGGTGATGGATCTTGGCTTTAACTGGTGTCCAGTGATCTCCTTTATTACATTCCAAATTGCTTAAGTTTTACAACAGTTTTCAAATAAGTGAGGAATGTTCTCCGCACTCAAACCGCAAAGTCCACAGGTCATATCATGGCTAACATTCACATTATGAAGAAACACTGGAGTTTTAACTTTGCAATGTAGAAAACACCACAAGAATTGCTTTGGAGGCAACCAAAAGATTCTAGATGTCTTTCTAACCAACCCAATTATCATGAAACCCCTTACTGTGAATGAGCTGCTAATAAATAGTAGAGATAATGGTGTGACCATTAGGATGATAATCCCAGATCTAACGGTTTTTTTCAGCACAAATTGGAGGAGAATTAAGAGCCGGTGAGGCCAAATGAATGCTAAGCAGATTAGAAATTTGAATAAAATTCCAATTGGAATTAAGAATTAGATCTGCAATAGCAAAGTCATTATCAACATAATCCACATTAAGAAAAGTAGGTCTGAGAGAAATAGGGACTTCAAAGCACCACGGGTCTTTCAGAAAAGACACCATGAGAGGATTGTCTTCCCTAATCCTAAGATGAGGCCTAATATGATCTAAATATTGGCAAAATCCACGAAAAAACCATGATCACTTTGGCATAGTTGAAAAATTACAAGGGTGAATAAGTGGGTACTTGAGATATGCAATGTCGATCTAGTAAAAACTGTTGTTGTTCAAATAATTAAAGATATGTTTAGAAAAGCAAGCATGCCTACAAATTCTAAGGTCCCTAACTCCAAGCCCCCCTCAGATTTTGGTAATATAACAGTTAACCAATTAATAACAGGGATGCCACTACCATATCCACTGTAGACCAGAGAAATTTCCTAGCAGCTTTTGCAATATGGTCCAAAACTGAATCAGGGATGGGATAAACATTAATCAAGTAGCTAGGCAGAGCCATAAGGGTACTGTTAATAAGAATAATATTATCAGCCTGAGAAATGTGTTGATTACCACAAAAGTTTATAAGATTTTCAATCTTGGAAATCTTCTTATTGAAGTTTGAAATGTTAAACCTCTTAGGATAAATGGTTGCACCCAGGTAAGTCAAGGGAAACTCCTCTATCCTAAAATTAAGGATTGAATTAATTCTGTTAGCCACATTCTTATTGAGCTAAACATGAAAATACACAGCCGATTTAGAATTATTAGGTTTCTGGCCAGAGATCAGATGGTAAAATTGAGACAAGTCTTAATGCATCTAGCCACCTTCCTGCTGACCATAGAAACTAAAATTAAGTCATCTGCATACATCAAGTGATTGAAATTGTGGACCATTCTCTTATCAAAGCTTGGGATTAAATCAAGACAAAGAGCATGATTAAGGAAATTGGTCAGATTTTGAGTTACAAGAATGAACATATACGAGGAAAGAGGATCCCCTTGCCTAATAACCCAGGAAAATGAGATAAAATTAGTTGGAGAGCCATTAATTAATAGAGCAAAAGAAGCATTAGAAATACAAGCTTTAATCTAAGCTATCCAAATAGTAGAAAATCCCATTTTAGCTAGGGTGGCAAGAATAACTTCCCAACTGACTGAATCATAGTCTTTTTCGATGTTAACCTTAATAACCATCCTAGGTGGTTCTTTGGAGTTATTATTAAGGGAGTGCACAACTTCCTGGATCATGATAATGTGATTGGCAGAGGTGCCACCCTTAACAAAGCCAACTTGTTCTTTACCAATTAACTTGGGAAGACCAATTGAAAGTCTGTCGGCTAAAATCTTTGAAATGATTTTATAGCAGACGTTGCAAAGCACAATAGGACGGAAATCGGCAACATGCTTTGAATTAGGGATCTTAGGAATAAGAGCCATGAAAGTTTGACACTAAGATTTTGGAAAATTAGCGTATTTAATGAAATAATTAATAGCGTGAAACAAATGAGTCTCTAAATCATTCCAAAAAATTTGTAAAATTCCATGTTAAAACCATCAAGCCCCAGACTCTTTCCATTAGGTAAGGACATCAGAGTACTGTGAATCTCATTTTTAGTAACTGGCCTGGTTAGAAGAATACAATATGCTGAGGAGATTTTTGGAAGATCAGTAGGAAGCAGATCAAGCAAACTGGAAAAGGAGGAATGATCACTCTTTGTCCAAACACCAGAGAAATGGTTGAGGAAAATAGACTCAATATTATTCCTATCAGTATACACTAAACCACTTGAATCAGTAATACTAAAGATGGAGTTCTTGTAGCGATTGGCACGAGCACAAGTGTGAAAAAAATTGGTGTTAAGATCACCATTATAAACCCAAAGCATCCTAGACTTTTGAGCTCATCTGATACAGTTTTGTTTAAGAAGAGAGTTATAATTCTCATGCAAAGAATGAGGCTCAGAAGAATTGTTGATGGCATGATTAGTAAAAGAGGTAACCTAACACATGTCTTTAGATTCAACCACTTTAATCCTAGCTTCCAGGTTGAGAATGTCTCTACCCAAGGAAGAGAGACCAGAAGATCTCCAATTAAGCAAAAAATGGCGGGATCTACACATAAGGTGGGTAAAAGCATGGAGTAGGGAAGAATGAGGTTTAAAATTTAGAGTAGATCTAACAACTTAGTGACAATTAAGATAATCAAGCCAAAAGTTTTCAAAACAAAAGACTCTATGGAAATGAGATTCTTAATTCTAATAGATAAGACTAATTGAGCATGATCAGAGGAAATCCGCGCCAAATGAAAATGAGATAAAAATCAAAAAATGAAAGCCAAGAGGAGATCACTAGACATCTATCTAAATGGACAAACCATCTTCCCTTGCCAGACCAGCCATTGCACCAGGTGAAGTCAGGAGCATGTAGTGGATGTCCAGCAAAGCATTTTTGGTAATAAACTCATTGAAAAACTTAGACTTACCAGTGTAATAAAGGAAGTTGCCTCCCTTATGCTTATTAGCAAATTGAATAGCATTGAAATCACCCAAAATAAGGAGAGGAAAAATTACAGAAGATAAGTGAGAGAGTTCCCTCCATAAAGTCCGTTGCACATCAATCGATTGCCCATTATAGATAACTGACAAGATCCAAATGTTAGCTGGTTTGGAAGAGATTACCAGGTGAAAGGCCTAACGTGAGCAGACTATAGGAGTAGCAAGGGCGAAGAATTTCCTCCAGAGAATAAGAATGGCTCTAGAGAAGCCTTGAGAGGTGATGCGGGCCGTATTGAGGAGATGGCATGCGCGTTCATGCGGAAGTGGGACTCGAAGTAATAAGGGTATTTTAGTAATTCACCGGGTGGTGGAGTTTTTGGATTTCTTGGGCCTAGTCTGATGGGAAACGGGCCAACGGACACAAGTCACCAACTCGTGAGTCATGCATGATTTCGGCCAAATTCCATCGTTTAGGCCTCGAAAACCCTGATTTTGCTATTTTTAGTAATAATTGATTTCGCTATTCCTTTGGCTAGAAATCTCTGATTTGTAAGCCGTTTATGGCGTTAGCGTTTATTTTGTTAACTCTTTTATTTCTTGCAGTTATTTGAAAATTTACCATTTTTGGTATATTTTCGAATTATCTCCGTTTATGGATTATTTTCATATCTTTGATTTTTTTTCTATTTAATGTAAGCCTATGGGCGAGAGTATGATTAGTTTTGTAATAGCTATTCTCTTGAGTAATAAAATTTACTCTCTTTTTTTCCAATTCCTGGCTATCGTTGATCAACAGGTTTGGAAGACTTGTACTGGGTATTCATGAGCGAATCAACAGTTCGAGTATACCGCTGCATCAAGAGGGAATCGTGGCCCAGCTCCAAAACTTGCAAAAATTGAGAATATGGGTTTATTAGCTCTGGTCTCAACTAAAGCAATTATTTGTGGGTTATAATCCTTGATAAGCTATTTGATATGGAGCAGAGTGGCAGAGCTCATCAACCCCCTATAGTTCCAGCAAATGAAGTTTGTTTGCATCATGGAAAACTATTAAATAAAAGAAACCAATAGCTACGTAAAAGCATAGAAATGATAAAAGAGGATAAGTCTGAGGATAATAGGAAGCCACTCAAGCATCCAAATGTCCTTTCTTATGGGCACCATCCTGTTGTTCAGAACCTCTACGGGTGATACCTCCCCTGCAGAGACCCACTTATACTTGGTTCATTGTCATCTCATCGTCGAGTTCCTCCATTGAATCAGCAATAAAATCATCATCTGACTCATCTTCGGACTCCATTTCTTCATCGGATCCACGCAATCTTGAAGTTCTAAGAGCTTATGCAACTTTCTCAGCAATTTGAGCGTGGTGTAGAAGATAGTCGTTCCTATGTTCTGGTTGTTCTATGGAAAAGAAAGTAAGAAGAAGCGGTCTACCCCTAAGAGCTGTGAGATCTTCTTCCATGGCTATAGTTTTGCCTTTCTCTTTTGCAGACTTAGACACTGCAAACCGTTGAAGAGGAGAAATCCATTGAGAGGATTCCATAGGGATGGAGCTATGTTTAATTAGATCGTTGCCTTTCAGAATGTTCAATTGGTGAGAAGACATGAGTGGACATGCCTTGACCATCGCCTTCACTTTACCCGATGGGTGAGGATTATCGCACACTCAGGGCCCTCAAAAGCTTTACCAGTAACTTCCACAATAATTACAACATTATTATTGGAATACATTTGAGACGCTGAAGGGATGCGTGAAAGACTGCCACTACACCTTCCCCTAAGAATGCTACCCCCTCGAATAGAGCGAAATGAAGCCACGTCGGACTGATTGGAAGTGTGATCTTTAGTGGACGGAAGGTGTTGTGGCACGTCCTGCTCACATGAGAGAGATCCCATTGAATCACCACAACCATTGTGGCCACCTAGGCCATGACGGGACCGACGCAGGGAATCCACCATCCATGATCCAAAGTCAGAGTCTGGCAAAGTAATTGTTGGATTTGTATAGGCCTCAAGACCAGGCTGCACAATTATATCCAAGACACCCAAAAGTTGAGATTCTCGTAGGCTAATTTGTAAACTCGAGCCAAGCTCAGGGTTCAATGATGGTGGCAAAGAGGACGTCGGGGGTCAGTTACAACTGGCCTCACCATAACCAATCAACCCGCACCGATAGTAAAACTTGGGGAACCGTTCCTATTGTATAACAATGAAGATTTATCATCATCCTCACTAAACCAAAATCCTCTCTTAAGAGGAACAGATAGATCAATCTCCACACGCAAGCGATATCTAGCTCTGTTAATATTTACAATTTGATCATCAACTTTAAGAACACATTCGATTCTCCCATCTATGTCTTCATGCATCTCATCTTCCCACCACTCAATAGGAAGATGGTGAATCTGCACCCAAATAGTTATGTTAGAAAGCTTCACAGTTACTGGTTGAAACTTCAGTTGCTAGGGGAAAAGCTGCAGAACAAGCCCATTGACGGACCAAGGTCCATCAAATAAAATGGATTGCATCACTTCATGAGATCCACAGTGAACTATGATAATAGCAAATGAAAATCGACAAGAACATGCAATTTTGCGTCACAAAACCCAAAATTAAGAAAACCAACTAGTGAAAGAGGAGAGATTTGAGTAAGTTGAAAAATTGAGTAAAATAGTGGCCTTAAGTGTATTGGCCCAATTTGCCAAAGTCCTATGTATAATAATAAAAAATCCTAAGATATAATTAAAAAGGCCTTAGTTTGACTACAAGTAGGAGTCCTAATTTGATTACAAGTTAGATTACTGACATGGGGAATCATAAAGGACTTATCTGAATACATACGGCTTTAATTACAAGTTGCGCAGATTAAACAAAATTCATATCACAAACGCTAACAATAAGTTGAAAAACTAAAAATTGAACATTAAATATTTATATCTTAAAAGTGATATATTCTAAAATCTTATGAAAAAAATTCTAGTGATATATGCTTGCAAATTATAAAATTGTAATAGTATATTATAATTTTTTTTTTAAAAAAAATGCAAATTAATTGTAAGAACCTTTGAAACGAATTTAGGTGGTGTTTGTTTCAATGGAATTTAGGCGGTCTTTTTGAATTCAGGTGTTTGTTTTGCAGTATTTCATTTTTCATAGGTTTTTGAAATGCCATGGATGAGGGATTTTGGTTTACTGTCAGTTTGATCGTAAACCCAAATCCAAGGATTTTATCATCACTGAAATCCCTCACGTGCTAAACACGTGAAGGATTCATGATTTCATCTGTAAAGGTGTGTATATCTCGCCCGACACTGTGCGCATGTTTATCACCTTCATCTTCACCACATTTATTGGATTCGACGCCATCGTTGCCACCAGCCACGCAGCGAAGCTCGCCACGACATGCGTCCATAGCCCGTCGATGATGGGTCTGCGATGCTGGAGGATTGTCTCCTTCGCCTGATCATACATCGCTAGATGTGGTGCAATCACAATCATCACCCAATTTACAGTCAGTGACAACCCCCCTGATCATGCCTTAAATCTTGATTTCCATCTTTATAAGACTCAAATTTCATCATGTGAAACCAAATCTGACCTTTCTCTTCCTACAAAGACTTCTGAATTAGAAGAAAACCTCTTGCACTTTCAACTTCTGATCCTGGACATAGACTTCCACCACTTCCCTCTCCAACTTCTCTGTCAGAATCCGTTCCCCACTGCACAAATCACACAAAACAAAAACTCAATTTCTCTAAGATTGAACTTGAAGAACAATAGCTCAAAGAGGAATTAGGGTTTAAGGAGCTTACAAGGGGAAGGGATGGATGAGATGGAAGGTATGACATGGAGGAGGAGATGGTGGTGTGTAAAGGGGCCAAGGTTCTCAGCAGCCCAGCGAACAGCAGTGTAGCTCTGACCACTGCAACTGACAGCCACCGCCACAATCGCTTCCTTCGGAGATGGACATTTAGCCATAATAATAAATAACAATAGAAATGGTCATCTAATAATCTTATAGTGAATAAAAAAATAATTTAATTATAAACAACAATATAGTTAATAATAATTTCCAATGATAAAAAAGATTTGTTGTTGGAGATGTAATAATAATTTCATGAGAATAAATACTTAATTTAATAATTAATAAATATTTTATAATAAAGTATTAGGTAATCTTATCTTGAGTAGTCTTACTCTCAAAATACATCAAACCAAACATTTGTTTTCTAAGTCTAGATTTACAAATCCTTCAAAACAAATATAAAATCTTATAATACAGTAATTCTAATTACATCCAATCAAACACAAGATTTGATTGTACTGTATTTTGAAAATCAAGTATTTTCAGTTACCTTATATCTAGAAATCCACTGCATTTAGAATTACATCCAACCAAACGCCACCTATGGTAATAAGGCCCATTTTCCCTTGCTTGTTACTTGGTTATCTTGGTCGTTTAGTCGTTTTCTCATTATCTTTGGTTTGGGGCATCTTGCCGAGTGTTTGACGATGTGTTTAGGGTTAAAAAGTGGTTTTCAGAGTGCACACGGTCGTGTTCAACCCGTGTCGGTCCCCCTAATTCTCTCAGGAGAATCCGGGCATTAAACCTTTGATTTCCGGCTTTGACATGCTCGTGTCAGTCCTGACACGTTCATGTCATGTGCTACAGTAATTTTGCCAAATAGCCTAAGAAAATCAATGGGATGGATACGGTCGTGTCCAGACCGTGTCCCACCTGAAAACTCGTGCGTTTATCTCTTTAAAGCCACATTTAAGCCCGTTACTTCACCTATTTTCCCTTAAAATCTTCCCATTCGCTTCTCCTCTCTTCCTCCACCATTCTTAGGGTTTAAGGGGTGATTTTGGAGGGATTTGTGGGCTCGTTCTTGGATCCTAAAGAGTGATCATCCATTGACTCAAGGTAAGCACTCTTCCATGCTTGTCCTTCCTTGTTCTTTGGATGAGTATAGCTAGGGTTTTATTGTGGATTCAAGTGGGAGCTTGATTCTTTCTCCTTTTCTTCCTCTTTGATGGAAAAACTTGAGAGGAGTATTGGTGTTGATTTGTAATACCTTGTTATCGAGAAATCCTTGAACTTTCTTCTTCCTTGATTTTGGGGTTACTATAGTACCGAACCAAAGTTGGTTTTTCTTGCTTTCCTTGCTAGTTTTAAGGGTTGTGAGAGATCTATTCTTGTTACTTCTTCTAGCTAGAGAGTTCAGAAAACCCTATAAGTAATCATTTCCCCATTTTGACACATTTTCCTTCATTTCAATTAAACTAGTTGTTGATGTTGTTCGGTTTGTTTAATTGCTTCTAGGCGGAGAAACTTCAAGCAAGGGGAAAGAGCCGGTGGAGAAGTAACACCGGAGATTTCTAGCTCACCAAGTTTGTGAGTGAGATTTATTAAATCATGGACTATGAATTATGCATGTTTTTTTTTTCCTAATGTTTAAGTTGGTTGCCTTTGAATGATAAACTCCTTCTTGCTAAACCTCCTTAAAAGTTTTACATGGGATTTAGAAAGCATGATGATTTATGATTTGGCTTACTTCATGATTATTGGTAAAAATCATAAATATAAATATATATATATATATATATATATATTGTTGCTGTGGTTTGAAAATTCTATGTTTTGGAATATATGTTTTGAACTGTGTATTTTAAAGAGAGTTGATGTTCTTCTCACGATGATCAAAAGGTTTTTGTGAATCAAATTGAATCTCATCATGATGATGACATATTTTAAGTGTATATGTTTTCAAAGAATACTCTTGTATGATTTTCTTGATGAAAATGGTTTCATTGAAATTGTTATAAGCAAGTTATCCACTCTTGGAGTAGGATTGGCATTTGTGAACACTTTCTGATCTCTCAGTGAGATTTATGCTTTCCTATTAATGTATATACTGAGCCTACAGGCTGGATTGTTATTTATTTGTTTGATGGTGACATGGGAGCCGAGCTCCAATACTTACTGCAGTAAGAAGTGGATGGTTTCCACGGGCTGACCTGTTTAGAGGTGGCGTGAAAAATCATCAAACCAGTTATGCCATTTCAGGTGGGAGTGTAGAGCCTAACTTGGATATAGTTGGGTTGTTCAGAGTCACCACACGAACTTCCCAGCGGCCAATGCCAAGATACGCGCATCTTGGTAGCTCCATGCCTAACCAAGGCCACGGTTAGCAATGGAGAGTTTTCGAGGTCATTTGGATACTATTGATTATTGTGAATTGTTGATTTTGTATTTCTAAGCATCTTGACATTTGAAGCTCTTGAAAAGTTGTGAATACTAAATTTTTGAATTGGAAATATATTCCTTGATGATATTAAAGGAATTGTTATTTTGCATTTTGTTGAGAAAGCTTATATTTTTAAAGTATCTTTATCCTTATAAAGAATTGAAATCATTTTTTTCCTTTATCTTATTTTCATTGAGCATGCTTGAGCTATAGTTCCATGTTTAGCCCCTCACTGAGTAACCTAGTTACTGACCCTCTCTTTCTTCTTCCCAGGTGATAGCACAGCGTAAGGGTGGAGGCGTGAAGTGCTTGGCAAGAGTTGTGTTTGTCTTCCCATTTTGAGTTGTGTATGTTGCTTATTCCTTGGCATGTATTATCAGGGATCCACTATGTGTTGTCGAACCCTATTACATCTTTCCTCATTTGAAATACTTTGATATGTCTATCTGGTTTATGTCACTCAGGAGATGGTATAATCTGTGTTTTTGGACTTGTTGTGGTTGTCCTTGTTATTGTTGTTACTCTTATTATAGTGTGGTTGTTTATACTTATTACCTTGGTGTCAATCCATTGAACACAGGTAAAATGATTGTTGTAAGTATTTATTGTGAAGTTTTTCCTTGTGATTATAGTGGTACTGTGCAGGGAACAGGTTAGCCTTACGAAGATCTAGGGTTGAGGCAGGTGTTTGACCTCCCCTGGGTTGTCGTGGCGGTATGTCATGTGTGGGACCCGCGGGACGGGGCATTACACCACCTTAGTTAAATGTCATTTTGATGTCCTCAAAGGGTGTGCATTGTTGTTGAAGATTCATTTAGCTCTTTGTATTGGGATTGCATGGACCTCTTTTGTCTCCTATGTCTTTTAAATATATGCATCTCTCTGGAGTGTTATGGGTTAGGTTGCTTTATCGTTGATCGAGCACCCTTCCTATTACTTGCACTAAAACTAGCTTATGACCCTACTTTAATTTGGATATCAATATGCTAAGCAGATCTTAGCCATGATGGATAATAAGTATGGCTCTTCCCGTTTAAGTCAAAATATCCAAAAATTCCACTCTCACTTATTTGAGCATCATTAAAATAAAATGTTAGATAATTGTTTGATTCATTTGTGAAAAGTAGTTTGAAGCATGTCGAGTATATTTTCCACCAAATTTTGAATAATTATCAATGACTTTATTTTTATTTTATTTTTTTAATTTAGTTTTAGTTTTTGAGTTTTATTAACAATACCATAATATGTATTATACTTATAATATGTATTATACTTTTGATAACATATATTTATAAAATACTAGATACTTGTTCTTGGATATTTTATACACACGTAATCCATATTGAGTAGACTTTGTCATTGTGAGAATTTTTAATTCATGAATTGTAAGGACTTATGCCACCACAAATTGAGACTAAAGCAAGTGTTGGCTGCGTAGCTAATTTGATGGAGGGAGAACAAGCCATCAGTAAAATATCACTTTTGAAGAGTTAAAATTCTAACTTTGTGTCAGGATCTACGAGAAAACGGACAATCTCAGGTAGATATCAATTTTATTTTTGTTGATAATCTTATCAAAAATTTCGATGAAAAATAAATACCAAAAATATATTAAATAAAAATGTTTTACGAGGATATGTAAATAAATATGAATAAACAAACTAACCACATAAAAACTAAAAGATTTTTAAATATTCAATATTTTAAAATCTTTATCTCATGGACAAAAAACATAAGCTACAATAGTTCTGTAATAACCATTTTTTTTTTTTTGCCATTACTGCAGCAGCCCGGTACTGTAGAAGCCATTACTGTAGATGTACGTTATTGTAGTAGCCCGAGATTAGAATATTAACCTTTTGTCTCCTCCAACTTCATCTCACATTCATGAGTTGCAAACCCTAGCCCTAAGATCTTTCTCCACCTTTGATTGTGGATGGTTATGGGTAAGTGAATCTTGGATTTTTCCTTAAATGTTTTTTTTGCAATTGTTGATCTTAACCCTAGATCTGGTCGCCATCTTTTTTTCTCTTTTGGTTTCTTCCTAGATCCTTTGAAGTAAGGAAAGGAAGAGATTTCAAGTGAGTGGGCTAACCTAATCCTTGTTGGTTTCTTTTAACTCTTACATGATATATTGGTTTAAGTCTTGTTTTGTCTTGTTAGAGTATCATACCAAGTTTAATTGGGAGATCTCCATGAATTTACTTAATGATTTTTATTTGATATTCGAGCCTTTGTTTATATATTTTGGCTCATTATTATTCTACTTGCCAAGATTCATTTTGTGTTGGATAACAAACACCATGCTTGATGTTAGTTTTGGTTGTGGAAATTGAAAACCTTTGTGAGTTAGATTCAATGTGATTTATGTGCAAGAATTTAGTGGATCTCATGTGTTAAATTGGGTGATTTTCCCATCTTGGGTGGAACAAAAATACTTGTAGAATGACTTATGTAAAGTTGTTGTATTCATGTATTATGCTAGAAGTGATTTGTGGAAAGTTAGTCATTGCATGCAATATGTTTGATGAAATGCTCTTGAGTATTAAAAATGAGCAATGACCAATTGATTGTTAGAATATGATGATATGAGTTAGGGATTTTTGGAGATGATGTTATGTGTGAGAGTTTTATATTAATGTTAATGGCGTGGGTATATATGCTTTTATGAGTTTTGTTTGAATTGTTATTTTAGATAGGTAGATTGGGGAAAGAAGACTTTAGTTTCCCTATATCCACATTTGGAATAGAAAATAGTCCTAGGTTTGTGAAATTGAAAAATTGGTGAGTTTACTTTGGTGTCAATGCATCTTTGTTATTGGAGAGGATTTGTGTATGTAAACTGGTCATTATTGGTTATGTTGGAACTCATGTTTGAATATTTGAATAATGAATGCCAAGTGTTTGACATAATACTTTGAGAATTAATTTATTTTAAGCAATGACCCTATTATTATGAGATTGCTGGGAAAAATGATGGTATTAATGAAGTGAAGGTTTGTGGTTAGAGGAATTTTATGGTTGTATAAATTTTGGATGAATGTTTAAACTCATACCTTTCAATTGATTGTGACACCTTTGAAAATGATATCTCATATCCTTGCATGACTTGAGTTAAGAGAGTTGGTTTAAGACTAGATGAATACATGTATCTTGATATTTGGAAATGACATTGAGTGGATGGAAATTGTGGCCAACATTCGGAGGTTATAGAGACAGAATTTGTGTAAGATTAAATTGTAGTGAATTTTTTAATCTATCTACCTGCCAGATTTCATATTTATTGGGCATATATTCTATGAGATACGATCCATTCAATTTGACATGTCCTGGAGGTACTTCTGTGCAGACCTGCAGATTTAGAGGCAAATTCCGGACTTATTAAGTGCATTATAGAAAATATTCCTTATCAGCTTAACTTTCAACCTACAAAATTTCAAGTTCATTGGATTTGTAGATTTTGAGTTATGATCTATTAAAGAGGGCATGTGCAGGATATTGTTTCTATGCAGAATTTTTCAGATTTAGAAGGATTTTTTGCACTCTTGGAGGCTGAATTTGGGAAAGAATTATACAAGTAAATGTCCAAAATTTCCCTAAGTTTGTTTTTGCAAAATATCTTTGCATTTGATAGTATGTTTTTGGAGTTATGTGTTATGGAATAAGACATGTTTAGAGGTGTTTTCATGCGGAGAGGTGTGGGATGTAATATAATAAGTTAAGTGTTTATCTTGCATTATACCTTGGCTTCTATGCGTTTTTAGGTTGCCAAGCATGGTTGCATGTAATCTAGTTTGGTAATGGGAATCTTGAGGTTATTTGTATTTGGAATTGTTGGAATTGTTGGATTTTACCAATCATGTAATTATGTGTTGGAGTGTGAATTTACTTGTTCTGTTATTTCCCTATTTTGCTCAGATTTAATCTCACTTATTTCTTTATTCAGTTATACAGTGGTTCTACTCTTGATTTTCGAGAGTGATTTGGTATGTATTAATGATTTGGTAATTTATTTACTAAATTATATACTTGATTTCTGTTTATCTACTTTCTCCCAAAGTGGGATTCTGAAATTCTGAAATTCTGTTTATTGGAATATCTGAGAAAAATTTGCGAACATTCGGTATATCGACTACAAGTTTGTTTGAATGTTTTAGTCTCTAAATAAACTTTACTTAACCCTGTTATTAGGGGTTAAATACTGACCTTGTCGACAAGAATTTCTGTAAAAATCAAGATTGCAATTTCATACTGTGTCCGTTCGGTGGTAAACGACAATCTGATACCCTGTTCATTTGGTAATAATAAACGGCCATCTGGTACCGTGTCCGTTCGGTAAAAATAAACGACCATCTGTTATCTATAGTAAATTTGGAGGGATTTTGTTTGAAATCATGTTTAGAAGTTTCTATATTTCCAAGATTTGTATTTATGGATTTCGTATTTAGTTAATGGCGATGTTGAGAAGTGTTTGCAAAGTTGTACATTAGAAACTTATGTTTACGTATTCATACTTGTACATGGTTTCTTACCTAACGTTTATTTACTTGTGGTTTTTACTGATGTTCTGGAAAGGTTTGAATAAACTTTTTTAGTATTTGAAGGTGTTCGAAAGTTTTCCACCTATTTTTCACCACCTCACTGAGTAATCTAGTTACTCAGTCTCTCTTCTCCTATCTTTTCAGGTACTGGACTCAGGTTATTGTGCTTAAGTCTGTTGATGTTCAGCCAGTGCTAGGATGGATCCAGTAGGGTTGTCGCTTTCTAGAAATTTTTCTGAAAATAATCTTTAATTCTTCTATATTATTGAATAATATTAAGTTGTAAAATACTTTTGTAACTTCATTGGTTTTATTTTTATCTTCTCTGAATCAGGTTCTGAGGCCTTACAGACTTATGGGGTCACACTCTGTGGCTCTACGGCCGTTTGTCCGCTTTCCAAGTACAACAAGGTCGTGTTCGGGGCGTGACAAGTTCTAATTTTAAATCTCAAATTTAATCCAAATCATAATTGGTTTCTTACACAAGTTCCATTAGAATTTGAGCACATTGGTTAATCATTAAACCCATGAAATTTGTCATCTCTATCTTCAAATATGGCTGGACATCAGTGACATTCTTCAATCTTGACGAATAATCTTTGAGCAACAAAAGAAACTCTCAAAAGTGAGGGGGTATTTGGCCGAGGATTGAAATAGGAATTATAATTCCTAGATTTTTGCACACCCTTAGACCTATCCATGGCCCGACCTGCAGGGTTCGGGCCAGGCCAATTTTATAATTAACAAAATTCAAGTTTGCCCAAGCCTGGCCTGGCCCAGTAATAGGGTTTTTAACTTTTACTAGAACATGCCCAAATTTTATGGCTTTTAACCAAGGCCGGCCCAAGGCTGTCAAAATAAGTTTTTTTTCATTAGATAATAAATAAGTTATAAAAAGAAGGTTAACAATAATATTAATTTGTAAATACTACCAAATATTATTCTACAAAATACATTAAAATTAAAATATCAAAATTTACATCTTTAATCAGTCACAACATCTAAAATTCAAACCAGTATAACCAATGACAATCAATAATAGTCAATAATGAGGCCAAGTAGACCATTTATTCATAGTTTATCTATCCAAAACATTAGTACATGCCTTAAATATACACACATACAATATATGAATATTTGATTTTATTAACATCTGAATTATATATATATATACAAAACTAATTAATAAATATATTATATACTTCAGACTGAGCCGAGCACGGCCTGGGCTTTAACAATAAAACCTAAACCTTGGCCGTTTTTTAAATGGGCTCTATATTTTTATCCAAGACCCGGTCATCGGGCCTCATATATTTGTTCAAGCCCTCCCAATTTTTGGGTGGACCTTGGGCTTGAGCGAGTAGCCCGGCCCTTGGACAGGTCTCTGGGCGAGTAATGAGATGGTATGGATAAGAGAATCACACTCCTCCCAAAAAAGTGAGAATGTTGATTACTTAGAAGTATATAAAATGACTAGTTTGTCCCTTAATGTTATCATTTATTTATTTATTTAAATAATAAACTATAGGGGTTTTTCAATATAACCCTAATTGTCAAAATAACTCATGTGAAATTTATCTTAGTCATTATCTAAGTGATAAATGAACTTTTTAAAAATATTAAAATAGTAGATTTTCAAAGACACTCTTCACTTTTAAAAAATAAAAAAAATATAATATTTTTGTTTTTTAAATAATTTTTAAGTTATTATTAATTTTATATTTTTTTAACCGCATTTATTTTAGAAAAATATGTTATTATTATTATTATTATTATTATTATTGTTGTTGTTGCTATTATTACTATTATTATTATTATTATTATTTATTTATTTATTTAACTTCTTGGTATTTAAGCCATTTTTTAAAATTATTATTATTAATATAATTATTTTTAAAAAAAATTACAAAAGTCAAATTTTTTTTAAAATCTTTTTAAGTTATTATTATTTTATTAAATGGTGATTATATTGGAATTACTATTACTATTACTATTACTATTACTATTATTATTATTATTATTATTATTATTATTATTTTGGTTGAATAACTTATTTGTAATTTGAACAACAATAATTGCATTCAAGTACAAAAAGAAATTAGTCAAATACATCCATTACTTTTTTTACATTACATATTTCTACCCCGTGTTGAACAACTAGTTCTATAATGCACGGTTGTTTACATAAAAAGCATAAATTATACGTAGTAGGATCAAGGTTACCATCCATATGCCTACATTTATGTCTAATCTAGATTGGCATGCAGTCCGTCAACCTGCAATCCGTCGTCCTATAGGTGGAATCATCTTTAGTCCAGACACAAGTTGCTAAAACAAATAGTTTTAAAAAATTTAGACCACAAATAGGTTTTAAATAAAATGCAAAAAATCGTATTTTAATAATATTAATAACAAGAACAACAACAACATATTCTTTTCAAAATAAATGTGGTTTAAAAAAAATAACTTTTAATAAATTAATTATGACTTAAAATTTATTTAAAAAGACAAAAATATTTTATTTTTGTGATTTTTTTAAAAAGAAGGTCATGAAAAAAAGCTAATATCTTAGTATTTTTAAGAAGTTCACTCATCACGTAGCGATGAATAGGCTTGATGTGATGTTTTGAGCCCATGTTAGAAAATAAATTTTAAATAGGGTTATTTTGACAATTACAAAAAAACAAGGATTATATTTGAAAAAAAAAACCCTTAATTATAATAATTGAAAGTAGTTAATATTTGGAACGAATCATGTAATTAAAAAAAATACTACTATTATAATTAAATTGGACAAAAATTCAAATAAATTATATAATTTAAATATTTAATTATAATAATCAAGGGAGAGCTATATTCAAAATATAACTATGATATTTGTTATGCCAAACACAGCAATAATATGAAGAAAAACAAAAAAAAATAGTAGCACACAGAGATTTACGTGGTTCGGTCTATATGACATACGTCCACGGGCAGGGAGATAGAGATTTCTTATTCTTCTCTTTTGAGGAAAAAACTCATACTGATGATACAGATAAAAAACCCTATATATATATATATCCAAATTAAAATAAAATAATATAACCCATAATGGATCAGTCTGTTGGGCAGGCCCAAGCCTAAAGCCCACCACAGATTTTCATTGAAATCTCTAATTTAGGGTTAGGGTCGAGTCATAATTTGGATAGGGTTACAATCACAATCAATTTCAAATTCAAGGCATCTCAACAAATCTCCACCTTGACTTGAATTTTCCCATGCATCAAAAACCAAGAACATCCCCCTGCCATCCACGCCCCGAAGGGCCTCACGCTGTGCGGATATTCACCAAGTCCAAGCTATGCTTGAACATTTCTGTAGGTAAAGGCTTTGTCAACATATCTGCTTGATTGTTTGCTGTGGCTATTTTCTCTATGGAGAGCCGTTTGTCTTCAATAACATCCTGAATGAAGTTCAACCTGACATCAATATGCTTTGATCTTTCATGATAGACTGGATTCTTCACCAAGCTAAATGCACTCTGACTATCACAATAAATAATTGGTCTCTACACATTCAAGCCCAAACTATCAACAAGACCATGCACCCACATGCCTTCCTTCACCCCTTCTGTCAGTGACATGTATTCTGCTTCAGTGGTAGACAAAGCAACTGTAGACTGAAGTGTTGCTTTCCAACTGATGGCACACCCAAATAAGGTAAAAATATAGCAAGTCAAAGATCTCCTCTTAATAAGGTCTCCACCATAGTCAAAATCTGTATAGCCAACAAGACCACCTGTACAACCATCAGTACCATAAACTAAGCAAATATCACTTGTACCTTTCAAATATCGCATAATCCATTTAACTGCCTCCCAATGAGCCTTCCCTAGATTACTCATAAACCTACTTACCACACTAACTGCATGAGCCAAATCTGGCCTAGTACATACCATTCCAAACATCAAGCTACCAACAGCATTCGAATAAGGGACTCTACTCATGTAATCCCTCTCATCATTTGTACTAGGTAAGGTACTACCATCAAATTTAAAGTGTGATGCCAAAGGAGTACTAACTAACTTTGAGTGTTCCATTTGAAAAGACTGCAACAACTTTTCAATATACTTCTATTGTGAAACATATAATAGTCCTGCTTTCATGTCTCTCCAAATCTCCATACCCAACATCTTTTTGGCTGCACCTAAATTTTCATTTCAAACTCATTGCTCAATAATGCCTTCAAACTATCAATTTCAACTTTATTCTTAGCTGCAATCAACATGTCATCCACATATGGCAACAAATATATAAAAGAACCATCTAGAAGCTTTCTAGAGTAAACACAATTATCATACTCATTACGCACAAAATCATGAGAAACCATGAATGCATCAAACCTTTTATACCACTGCCTCGGGGACTGCTTCAACCCATACAGTGATCTTTTCAGCAAACATATACGGTCTTCCTTTCTTGAAATAAGAAATCCCTCTGGTTGTGATATATAAATCTGTTCCTCCAGATTCCCATGTAAAAAAGCTGTTTTGACATCAAACTGTTCTAACTCCAAATCAAAAGCACTTACAATGGCTAGAAGAACCCGAATTGTTTTGTGCTTCACAACTGGTGAGAATACTTCATGATAATCAATTCCCTCCTTCTGTGAGAAACCCTTTGCCATAAGCCTTGCTTTGAACCTTTCTGGTTCAACTCCAGGAATCCCTTCTTTCTTCTTGAACACCCATTTGCATCCCACTGGTTTTACATCCTTTGGTAATGGAACTAGTTCCCAGGTTTTGTTCTTTCCTAGAGATTGTATCTCCTCATTCATGGTAATTAACCATTCTGATGCTTCTCTACTCTGCACTGCCTCTATATATGACCTCGGTTCATCAGAATCAATATGTTCTCCTACTGCCAAGGCATAAGCAATAGAGTTAGTATTAACAATATTGACATAATCTGCATACCTCAAAGGCTTTCTAATTTCCCTTCTTGGTCTCCTTGCTGCTATACTCTGTGATTCAACAGTTTCTTCTATTTCTTTTTGAGCTTCAATCTCAAACTCCACCTTCTTGTTAGCACCCTGATCTTTATTACCTGCAACATTATCAAGCTCCTTTCTCTGGCTAAACATAGCAGATTTATCAAAAGTAACATCTTTGCTAATGATAAATTTTGGAGTTCTATCTTTTTCAGTACACCACAATCTATATCCTTTAACTCCAACAGCATACCCTAGAAATATGCATTTCATTGCCCTTGGCTCAAGTTTACCATCATTCACATGAGCATATGCAGAACAACCAAATATACACAAACCAGAATAATCAGAGGGTTTACCAGACCATACCTCTTGAAGAGTCTTCAAATCAATTGTAGTTGATGGAGATCTATTCACCAGATAACAAGCAGTGTTAACTGCTTCGGCCCAAAATTGCTTAGAGAGGCCAGCACTTAATCGTATGCATCGAGCACGCTGTAACAGTGTTTGGTTCATGCGTTCTGCAACTCCATTCTGCTATGGTGTATATCGTACAGTGTGGTGCCTCACTATACCTTCTTTCTTGCAGAACTCATCAAATGGTTTATTACAAAATTCTAAGTCATTATCTGTTCTGAGTGCCTTGACTTGTTTGCCTGTCCGCTTTTCAACCATAGTTTTCCACTCCTTGAACCTCCCAAACACCTCATCCTTTGATCTTAGAAAATATACCCAGACCTTTCTAGAATAATCATCAATGAAAGTAATGAAGTACCTGCATCTGCCATGAGACTCAACTGGAGAGGGACCCCACAAATCTGAATGAATATAATCAAGAATACTAGTTGAAGTGTGCTTTCCAAAACTGAATTTCACCCTGTGTTGGTTTACCATAACACAAGTCTCACAAAATTTTAGTTTCCCAGTTTATGCACCACCCAACAATCCTTGTTTGCTCAGCACTGCAAGCCCTTTCTCACTCATGTGACCCAGTCTGTAATGCCATAATTCTGTTCTATCATCATGCTGCTCCGAGGAATGAGATATAGCCACTGTTCCCATCACTGAACTGCCCATCAATAAGTAAATACCATGCTACAATCTACCCTTCATCACTACCAGAGCGCCCTTAGAAACTCTCAACTATTCACCATCACCAGAGAAACTGTACCCCTGTTTTGCTAGAGTACCAATAGCAATCAAGTTCTTGCGTAGACCAGGAACATACCATGCATCAAATGTTCTGACTATTCCATCATACATCTTAATCTGCACAGAACCAATGCCTTCAACACTAAGTTCCTCATCATCACCCAAATGCACACTGTCTTTCCAATCCTTGAAAGAAGTGAACAATTCCTTTGAGAATGTCATATGATAAGATGCACCAGTGTCCAAGACCCAAGTATTTGCAGAACCTGAAATACTGACAGTCAAAACATCACTTCCCACGCCTTCATCAGAACTATCCACTGTTACATCATCATTATCTTGCATCACTGTAATTCCTTTCTGCACTATAGATGCACTAGCATTACTACTTGATTCTTTATTCTTATTTCCCTTCTTCCTCTGTGGGCAATCTTTCCTCAAGTGACCTTTTCTTTACAGAAAAAACAACGTAATCCTCCAGGTCTCGATTTGGAACGTGATTTTCCCCTGTTCCTACCATCCCGTTCCTTGATCCTACCTCTGCTAACAATCAAATCTGCTTCTACACCATCTTCTTTGGAACCAGAAACCTTCCGCTTCAATTCCTTAGATTGCATAACATCCTTCACATCACTAACAGAAATACTGTCTCTACCATATAGCATAGTATCAACAAAATTCTCATATGAATTTGGCAAGGAACATAAGAGGATGATAGCTTGATCCTCATCATCAATTTTAACACTAACACCTTGTAGATCTAGAATAATCCGGTTAAAATTGTCAAGATGATCTTTCACCTGCATATTCTCTGTCATCTGAAAGGTATACAAACGCTGCTTTTGATACAACCGGTTAGTTAGGGATTTCTTCTGAAACTTGCTTTCCAGCTTCTTCCATAATCCTACCGTAGTCGTTTCATCAATGACCTCTCCCAAGACTTCATCAGTTAGACTCAAAAGAATAGCACTATGAGCCTTTGCCAAAATCTCTGCCTTCTCCTCCACCTTCATCTTCGCTGGTAATTTTCCTTTTCCTTCCAATGCTGTCGTACATCCCTGCTGAACCAAAATCGTCTTCATCTTGATCTTCCACAAAGTGAAATCATTCGATCCATTGAACTTCTCAATTTCAAATTTATGAGAGGTCATCCTTTCAGCAAATCCAGAAACCCTAAATTCGAAGTTGAATTCAAGGGACCTTGCTCTGATACCTCTTGTTATGCCAAACACAGCAATAATATGAAGAAAAAAAAAATAGTAGCACACAGAGATTTACGTGGTTCGGTCTATATAACCTACGTCCACGGGCAGGGAGATAGAGATTTCTTATTCTTCTCTTTTGAGGAAAAAAACTCATACTGATGATACAGATAAAAAACTCTATATATATCCAAATTAAAATAAAACAATGTAACCCATAATGGATCAGTCTGTTGGGCACGCCCAAGCCAAAAGCCCACCACAGATTTTCATTGAAATCTCTAATTTAGGGTTAATAAATTAGGGTCGAGTCATAATTTGGATAAGGTTACAATCACAATCAATTTCAAATTCAAGACATCTCAACAATATTTAATATTTAAATAATACTTAATTATGGTATTTTCGTAACTAATTATTTTATGCGAATATCATTTATTTATTTATATAATTAATTATAGTAATTAAATAGACTATTGCTGAAGTAAATTTTATAAATTATCTCTTCAATCCAACAAAATATTCATTAATATACCCTTGCATTCCTTCATTTCCATTAACATTCCTACCTATTGTCCTTTTGCATTAAAAAAAAAAGGACATTCCTATCGTCCTTCCATCCCAGCCATGCAAACCTAAACCCTGGAATTTTGAAATTTAAGCTAGGCACTTCTATGTGAATCAAACTATAGGGGTTGTTTGAATGGGCTTATTTTAAATTCAGAATTGCTTTTTTATCTGGGACTTAGCATCTTCTCCCTTTTGCTGGCCGAACCAAGATGTACACCTTATAATAAAATATGGGCGAAGAAAACCTACTATTATGCATTCCATTTGTGTTGTCTACATCTTGGTCAAGTTGATGAGATTGACAAATGAACTTCCATAAGAGCCAATTGTCTTTGACTTGCGAATACCTATTTTCCAAATATTTTGAAGACATTCAAAGTTTATAAAAAAAATATTCTGAATATAATTCTGATAATGCCATCTGTAATCCTATTCTTCATTGACAGCTTGACTATTGTAAAACAATCAATTAAATATAAAAATTTCTTACACTTATATTAAAAGTTCACATCCAAAACAGTTATAATGTAATATCGATCCCATTAAACTTTATTTGCCAAATTCACAATCCTCTGCCGGACTGCTAATTATTAAGTACAAAAACCATTTCCATTTCTTATTTTCTCTATACTTTTTTTCAAATTCCACTGAGATCATTAACATGAATTTTCAATTACAAACCATAAAGAAGAAGTCAGCAATCTAATGACGTAACTCTTCCTATCAAGATTTCTATATAAGTGCCATGGAGAAGCTCAAATTCACATATCATCAGACATGGCAACATTGTTCTTCATCTTCATCCTTGTGACCATCTCCCTTGCATTGCTCATTAATCAAAGAGAAACAAGAAGAAGACTACCACCAAGCCCTCCAAGAATCCCAGTACTTGGCAACCTATTATGGATCACAAAGCCCTTCGCCCAACTTGAACCCACTATTCACCATCTACGTGCAAAGTATGGCCCTATCTTCACCCTCTATGTTGGTTCTCGTCCGGTCATCTTCATCATTGACGGCAAACAAGTCCACCAATCACTCATCGAGAATGGTGAGGTCTTCGCCGACAGGCCACGGCCATTGTCCAGCAGTGATCTCAACACCAACCTTCGATCCATAAACAACACGCCCTATGGCTCACTGTGGCGTCTTCTCCGCCGTAGTCTCGTCTCAGACGTAATCCAGCCATGCAAAGCCGCCAACTCAAGCACTCACGTCCAACGCATGGCCCTTGATATACTCATCAATGGTCTCAAGAACGAGGCCAAGGCCAATGGTGGTGTAGTCATCCCTGTTAACATCATCGAACACTGTGTTTCCTTCTTGATGACCGGTTTGTGCTTTGGAGTGACTCTTGAGGAGAAGGTGGTGGACCATATCAAGAACTTGCAAAAGGAGCTGTTTTCTCTAGTGGATAAACATTTTGCTCTGAATCTCTTGCCCAAAATGGCACTGCTGTTGTTCTGGAGAAGGCTGGGGAGGTTGAAACAGCTCCTGCGAGCTCAGGAGGAGCTTCTTATTCCCATAATCAGAGCACGTAAACAAAGAGATCATAATAGTCACGTTATCTCGTACGTGGACTCCCTTTTGGAACTCAGAGTTCCAAATGGAGTTGGGGGTACGAGAGAGCTAAGTGAGGAGGATATTGTGAGCTTTTGCTCCGAATTCCTGGATGCCAGCATCTGGTCCATCTCATCTGCCTTGGAATGGATATTGGCTAGCCTTGTCAAACATCAAGACATACAAGAGAAGCTAAAGAAAGAGATCAGAGGAGTGGTGGGAGATGAGAAAAGACAAGTGGATGTGGATGAGCTACAAAGGATGCCATACTTGAAGGCGGTGATCTTTGAAGGTTTGCGGCGTCACCCGCCGGCTCATTTCGTGATCCCTCACAGAGTGAAAAAGGATGTGCTCATGGACCAGCACTTGATACCCAAGGACACGGTGGTGAACTTTGTGGTGACGAGCATTGGGCTAGATGAGAGAGTATGGGAAGAGCCATTGGAGTTTAGGCCAGAGAGGTTCATGGCCGGAGGGGAAGGAGAAGGCGTAGACGTGCAGTGTGGGAAGAGTGAGATCAAGATGATGCCATTTGGCGCTGGAAGGAGGATGTGCCCCGGCTCGGACCTGGCCATGCTTCAGATTCAATACTTGGTTGCTAACTTGATCAATGTGATGGAGTTGAAGCAAGTGGAAGGGATGGAGGTGGATCTCTCTGAGGAGGCTGAGATCTTGATCCCCATGAAATACCCATTCCATGCAAGAATAAAAGTTACTTTATGAAGCAAATCAAACATGCACCTAGTGATTTTATTGGCTAATTGATTAAAATATTGATTTTTTTTAATTATTTCCCAAAACGTGTATTTCCGTAATTATTTACGGAAATGCGCATTTTATATTTTTTTATTATTTTTTTAAATTACCAGTTCCACTTTGTTTTTTTAATATTTAAATTTTTTTTTAAAAAAATAGAGGGCCCATTATTTTTTTAATATTAAGTTTTTTTAAAAAAAAATTACGGGTCCCTGGCAGTTTTTTAAATTAAAAAAAATTTACATCCAGCCCCTTATGATTTTCATTAATTTTTCTTATAACTTATTTTTTCTCATTTCTACTATATTATTTCTACTTTCACTAATTATAACTGGCTGTTAATAATTTAAATAATAAAATGGACATAAGAGAAGGCGGTCAACCAAAGCGTTGTGGTTTATATCGCAATGAAGGTCATAATCATCGAAATTGTTCAAATGCCACTGGTCCAAGTCGTATGCCATAATGTAACCTTAATACTGTATTTATTAAATTATTTTATAATATATGTAATTGTTTTAGTTCATTCGAAATATCAAATGAGTTTGGTTTTGTTGTGAGAGTAATTTTTACATGTGAAATTTTTTTTAATATTTAAAATTTTATTATATTGAAAAAATATTAAAATTATTTATTTAAATTATTAACAGTCAGTTACAATTAGTGAAAGTAGAAATAACATAGTAGAAGTGAGAAAAAATAAGTTATACGAAAAATTAATGAAAATTATAAATTGTTGGATATAATTTTTTTTTTAATATAAAAGAACTATCGGGATATGCCGTTTTTAAAAAAATATAATTTAATATTAAAAAAAATAACATGGCCCTCTGTTTTTTTTAAAAAATAAAATTTAAATATTAAAAAAACACAGTGGGACCGGTAATTTAAAAAAATAATAAAAAATATAAAATACGCATTTGTGTAAATAATTAAGGAAATGCGTATTTTAGGCAATAATTAAGAAAAACGTCAATATTTTAATGAATTAACCGATTTTATTTTAGTGTTATAAGGGTTGATGGTTGTGTGGTTGTTGTAGACTAGTTCGTTAAGTATTATCTTATTATGTATGACTGGATTGTTTCAATCAATGTATTTTTCAAGAAATTGTTGCCGTAATAATAGTGATGATGTCTTTCTTTGCCTGATTTTTTTTTCCAAATAAAGTGATATTAATTTGCATAGCCATCACTTCCTTTACCAAAGGCAAAATAATAAAAACAGAAAAAAAAAAAAAATCTTGCTTTATAACAGAATGGAGAGACTGACAGAGGAGACAAGCACTACACCAATTTTAGAGGTGGTTTAAAAATTAATTTTGAGGCAGGTTAACCTCTATAAAAATTGATATGGTTTAAATACTACTCATACTTTTAGAGTCGGTCATAATCATTTATAAAGATTAGTATTATATACTACTTATGTTTTTAGAGACGATTATAACTGTTTCTACGGCCACAAAAGGTCTAAATACTATACTCATACCTCTAATGTTTAAATACTATTGATATCTTTAGAAGCGGTTATAATCGCCTCTAAAATTAATAATATTTAACCCCTTAATAATTTCTCACTTAATTATAACCATCTCACAAAACCTATGACAATCATAAAAAAAAAAAAACTTTTAAGCTGCGAATAAATCTTGAAAAATAATCATAAGTATTATTGTAAATTCATTTTCATTGACTGATTGGCAAATCATGATTATCAAGGATAATATATTTTCCAATGTTTTGAAACCTGACCAGGGATATGACCTGGGAAGGCTTCCAGGTCATGGTCAATTGTTGAACCTGGTTGACCCAGTCATAAATATAATATATATTTTTTAAATTTAATTATATAAAAATATTAAAATAATATATTAAAAGTTACTAAAAATTTTAAAAAACAACAATAGAAAAGTTCAACAATTAAATAATTTTTTTTATAATTTATAAATATTAATTTAATATCCTAAATACAAATTAAAAATACAACATAATAATAAATAAAAAGTAATACAATACAAGCTTTTAAGTGTCACAATACAATCTAATTAATAATAAAACTTAAGAATCATGCATTGAGTTTTGATTTTGAAGCAAATTTTATACATAACATGCATATACTTACATATTATAAGATATTTCAGAGATTGGGGAATGGAGAGCCATAACCGACTAAGATAATGCTTTAATTGGCCGATTGGTCTATCTGTCAACCTAGGGGAATCATTAAAGACATCTTCTGAAGATGGACAAATTTATCTTCCCTGTCAATTTGGAGATTTTGGATATTGATGATAAGGTAGAGGTGCCTCTAATCCTTGGAAGACTGTTCCTAGCTACATCTTAAGTTCTTATTGATGTCATTGATGGAAGAATGGTTTTAAGGGTTGGAGAAAAGGAAGTTATATTCAAGCAGCAAGCAGCCATGAAGAATATGAAGGATGAGTTGAAGAATATATTTGAATAAGAACTACCATGGGAGACTAGCCAAGAAGAAGCATAGAAAGAATATGAGGAGAAGGCATCTCCTAAGAAGAAATGGTGAAAGAGTGTGGTGTCTAAGAAGAAGAAGAAATCACCACAACTATTTTCAGTGAGCATGGACTAATATTTTATTTGAGCATGTAGGAGGTGGTGGGTGTTCCCTTTGATATAGGAAGAAAGAGGCTTCATTTGTTTGAGCCTATATGAACTAAAATATATGTCAAGCTAGTGACGTTAAACAAGCTTGTACTTCTTTGTAGGTAACCTAAGAGCATTTAGTTATTGTTTTTTGTATTTTTGGGTTTTGTTTTGTGCTAGTGATTGTGATTATTTTCGTATTCATTCTCACATTTAAGAGAGATTAATCGTAATATGTTTGTGTTTAGAGAAAGTGATACACAAGTATAAGTGTAAATTGGACATAACAGGGAGCTAGAGAAATTCCTGAGAAATACATGAGTGAAGCATGGTTATGTTTAGGAAATGAAAATTACAAGAATAAGGAGAGAGAGACCAAATTATTAAGTGCACAGCCAGAGCATGGCCGTGTTTAGGGCATGCTTCCATAAAGCATGGCAAACGGTCTTGAGTAGGGGTGTGCTAAACTTTTTGGGCATTATTGAGAATACTTGAAATCAACACTGGGTGAAACACGGGGTAAGGACGCCCATGCTCTTTCCAATCACTACACCAAAGTAGGGCTTTTGCGGCGTTTATAAAAAACGCCACCAATAATTTTTATTTTGTGGCGTTTATTTGACATAAATGCCGCCAAGTTCTTCCCCCGATATAAAGGATTATTGTGTGAAAATAGATTTACATTAGCGGCATTTTTTTTATAAAAAGCGTCGGTAACTTGGAGGCGTTTTTTGAAAGCAACGCCGCCAAATTAATGCGTGAATTTGTAGGATTTAACGTTAGAAAATTTTATTTTAATTAATGGTGTTTTTATAAGTAGGCGCCGGTAAGTTTGTTTAATTAGCGGTGTTTTTTAAATAAACTCAGCGAAAGAATTTACTAGCTTGAAGAAATAAACCAGAGGAATATGTACATATTTCATTTAGCGGTGTTTATTTAATAGGCACCGATAACTGTTTCTGATTTGGCGGTATTTTTAGAATAAAACGCCGCAAGGATAATTGGCGGGATTGGGGTTAAATTTATCCACAAAATTAAATTTTATTTAGCGGCATTTATATTAATAAACGCGGGTAAGTTTTTCATTTGGTGGCGTTTGTTTGATAAAATGCCAGTTAGTGTTTTATGTGAACATATATCTATGAACTAGGTCTTCTTCTTTCTCTCTCTCTCTCCCCGCGCTTCTCCTTTCTCTCTATCCACATAGCCATTCTCCTTTCTCTCTATCTTCTTTTGCCTGATTCTCACAACTGAAGCTGATCGAGTTCATAAGGTAGGTGATCATTTCCTCCTTTTATGTTATTTGATTATGAACTTCATGTTGTAGTGTTGTTGATTTAGTTTTTGGGGTGTTTTCTTGTTTTTGGTTTTGGTGGTTGATTGGGGTTTTGTTTGGGAATAATTGAGGGTTTTTCTTAGGGTTTCAGATTAGGGGTTTGGTTTGGATAAATCCATTGCTGACCGCTTCTCCTCAATCAAGGTAACCTCTTTTTGTTCTTATTGCTCTCAATCAAATCTCTTTATTTTGTTTTATTTATTTGTCTATTTTGATGATGAAAGTAAAGTTCATGTGGTTTCAATATGTCATGCTTTTGCAATTTGATGAGCTGATAACATGGAAAATATTAGTTCTTGCTTAGTAGAAGTGTTACACATTCCAGTTGAGTTCTTGGTTGTTAGTAAAATTAAACTCCAATCCCCCAAGGTCTAAAATCTCTCAGAAATGCTCCAGTTAAACCAAGACTAATGGTAGAAATCTAGTTCCAGGAAATAGAAATTCGTTATTCCCCACTTTGTTTGGGCTTACTGGACTATTTTCTACTTGCAACCTTGTGTTCTTAGAAGACAGAATCACAGTTGAAGACAAGGAAAGGACAAATAGTTTTATTGGTATGAACTGTGACCGTTGGTTGAAGGACTCAAGCAACTTGTAGTCCTTAAGTTGCATACAGTTATGTAGCAGCTCAAGATTAAAAAATAAATAAAGAAACAAATTTGAATAGAGATGCAACCCAAATATCTACCTGTGTCAACGATAAGGACATACATTCCTTCGGTTGTAAACCAATATGAATGTGAGAAAACAACTGTGTTTGATTGGATTTTTTAATAGTATGAAAAATTTGTATTTGTTGACAATGGGCTTTGATCTCGAGAAAGTTCAGTGTTTTACTGTATATTTTACAGAATTTATGTTAAGCTTCATGGGACAACTTCTTTTTAGTGTCAACTTCTTCATACCTTTTTCTTTTACTCTCTTTGCTTTTAACTTACGATTTCTGTTGATGCTTCCAAAGGTTTGATGAGTGATAACCACCTAATGTTACTTTAAATAAAGGCATTAAAAAGAAGCATGATTTTATTAGTTATCTTTGTATGAATGATTTAGACATGGATAAGTAAATAACAAAAACAGAAGCAGCAAAATTAAGTAAATTTCTGAGAAGTTGGATTTTGACATATATATATATATATATGTATGAAACATGTCCTCAGTAATCTCTATGTAAAACACTCTCTCACTCTCACATTTGCCAAAAAATAGAGCTTAAAACTCTATAATTGGCTCTCCAATTGTAAGATTTCTCTCCACATTCCATGGCAGATTGGAGAGCTTGGTTGTGATGAACTTGAATATCATGTTTACATTTATATTATGTGTTTCACTTGATGTAATAAGATCCTTTCACATTCTGCTGTAGTTACTAAAATGGTAACACACATGGATATGTTTGCTTGCTGTCTCCAGGTATTTATGATTGTATTGCAACTTCTGAATGATGATGATCTAAAATCTCTAGGATTTCCTATGATAAAAAGATATCACTACTCTCAAAGTTATCTAATTTTAGTCAATCTCATGTTGACATTCCACAGGGCCTTAGTAAGAAAGTCCTTCTTGCTCTTGTTCCAAATGTTTGCAAAGGAGAGATGCTTGATTGCTAGTAGACTTGTTGTGCATATGTGATAGTTACTAATCTTTCTGTTTTACTTAGAATAGCCAAGCTGATAGATTTTAACTTGATGCAGCAAATTGATTGCTTTCTATCAAAACTGAATTAAGATTGATTTTATTTCAATAAAAAAATAATTTATTTCATATGATTTTGCTCTGTTTGCTTGTCAATTGTGATGTTTTGCTTATTATTTCCTTTGGAAATGCATATTCTCTCTCTTTTGTCTCCTACTTTACATATCCTCCACTTCAACCAGTACATCCATTTACATGTCCATGACATCAAACGTACTCTAAATGTATCAATTAAACCTTAACAATAGAGGCTAATCACTAACTTTGTCTCTTAATCAACTATTAAATTGTAGTCATTGTTGAGTAACAAGCTTGTTATTTTGCACTAATGTAAGAATAAACCTTGGAGAGTTCTCCATTGTTGTTTTCCTGTAGTGATATTTATTTATGAACAATTATAGTGTTTGGTTCTTTTCTATTTTTATTTAATTAATAAGTAATGATTTTATCTTTTAATTTTCATGACTTTGATGCTCATTAGTAGGATTTGGATTGACTCCATGCTTATTCAATTACTTTCTAATGATTTGCTCTAAAATAACCTATTTATATAACTTGTAGATCCTGTGTTAGATTTGGACAGAAAGCGAGATCAAGGGAAAAAGGAGAAGCAAGGAGAAAGGAAGAAATCCAAAAATTTGAGGTAATTTTTTCTTAAAATTGTCCTGCTTTGAATTTGATTCTCTTTCTATGTCATTGTCTATGGTTTGTCAAATGTGATTTAGTTGTTGTTCATTTTACCTTTACTGTGTGAATCATTATTAGGCCGACGTTTTTGGATTACATATTCTACTACTCAAATGCAGTGTACTTATGTCAAATGTTTACAAAACAATAATTATAAAAAGCCAGAATAAAAATTAAAAATAACCTTAAATTAAGACATAAACAACATTCCTTTGGAAATGCAATACGAATTGTAGATTCATATGTAAATATGTCATGATTAATGTGTTAAGGTGAAATATGCTTTAATTTAGAAGATTGTAAATAATTTTGTAACATATTAAGCAGAAATGGATAAGAGTTGGATTTGTAAGTCACGATTGAGTCAAGAATACGAAGATGGAGTCAAACAATTTCTCAATTTTGTATTTGCCAACTCAAGTCAAGATGATTAGGGGTGTAAATGAGCCAAGCTACTCGTGAGCTACTCGAGATCGGCTCGGTCAATGCTCGAATTCGATTCGATTTTTCACGAGCCGAGCCGAGCTCGAGCTGCTCGTTTATGTTGACGAGCCGAGCTCGAGCCCAAAAATACTCAGCTCGTGAGGCTCGCGAGCCTAAACGAGCTTTTATATATAAAATATTAAATTATTTATATATAAATTACAAAAATACATAATTATATAAACTATATAAAATTACAAAAATACTTATGTATACAAGCTAATCGAGCTTAAACGAGCCGAGCTCGAGCTACTTGAGCTTTTCAGCGAGCCGAGCTCGAGCACAAAAAGAATAGCTCGAACGAGCTCGAGCCGAGCTCGAGCCTTCAAATAGTATACTCGAGCCGAGCTCGAGCCTGGTGATACTCGGCTCGGCTCGGCTCGTTTACAGCCCTAAAGATGATAGGATCATTTGCCCTTGCATAAAGTGTACGAATATTCATTGGCAAACACGTGAAACAGGGCTTGAACATCTAGTATGTGATGGCATTCTACAAGGTTACACATATTGGTTTTTCCATGAAGAGTGTGTACCATCACCTACCCGTAAGATGACAAACACATTTACAGCTCCATCAAGCTCTAATCCTCACATCCAAACTTCTCGTATAAGACCAGATAGCATGGAAGAATTATTGCATGATGTTTTCAGCATCCATCAAGTTGATAATGAGGGTCTACCATCTACTACTGATGAATTCAATGTTGAGGTGAATGATGGAGGTGAAGCTCTTAGAGAAGTTAATGAACAACCTTCTAAAGAAGTGGCAAAGTTTTACAAGTTGCTTGAAGATATAAATGACAAACTTTATAAGGGATCGCAGCATTTCTAGATTGTACTTTTGCATTCAACTTTTCCATCTGAAATGCATGTGTGGGATGACTGCCAAAGGCCTTGACCACTTGATTGAATTTTTTAAAAAAAATTTTCCCTCGGTGACTATTCCTGAAAATAATCATGAGTCAAAAAAAGTCATTAAGGATTTGGGTCTTGGGCATAAAAAATTCATAGTTTTCCAAATGACTGCGTGCTATATTGGGAGTATAATGAAGGTCAACAATCTTGTCATATGTGTGGTCATTCTCGCTGGGTGTCCACTAATTCTGATCAACGTTTGAATGATGACAATGAAGTGGTTCACAAGAGATTTGCGAAGGTTTTATATTTTCCTTTAATACCACAACTACAGAGAATTTTCATGTCAACTAAGACTTCTGCTGATATGATCTAGCATGTTAATGGTCGGACCAATGATGGACAGTTAAGACACCCTGCTGATACTAAGGCATGGAAATCATTTGATGCTAGATATCCCGACTTCGCTTTTGATCCTAGAAATATTAGGCTTGGTCTTCCTTCTGATGGGTTTAACCTATTCAAATTATTAAGCACTTCTTATAGCACTTGGCCAGTAGTGTTGATTCCCTATAACTTGCCACTATGGATTGGGATGAAACAAACTTATTTCCTTTTGTCAATGATTATTCCTAGAGACGATATTGACATCTACTTACAACCTCTTATTAAAGAGTTAAAGCAATTATGGGTTGGTTAGAGATGTACGATGTATCTGTAAGGAGAAATTTTAATATGTGGGCTGCCTTATCATGGACTATTAATGATTTCCATGCTTACATAAATTTATCAGGTTGGAGCACTAAAGGAAAATATGCTTGTCCTTGTTGTGCTGAGGAAACTTCTTCACAATGGTTAACTAATGGTCAGAAGTTTTGTTATATGGCGCATAGGCGATGGCTAGAACATAATCATCCATACAGATCTCAGAAACATCTATTTGATGGTAATATAGAGATGCATGGAGCTCCTTCAGTTACTACTGGATCTGATATTTTATTAATGTTGAAAGAGTTGCAGTTTACTTATGGAAAGCAAGCCAAAAACAAACTGAAAAAATCGAACACTAATAATGAATCAAAGAAAAGACCATGGCAAGTGTCTAATATTGAAGTAGATACTGATGATGGCAAAGTACAGGAAGAGGAACCAAATGAAGCAGCTTTATGGATAAAGAGAAGCATCTTCTTTGATTTTTCATATTGGCAGCACAACCTATTATGTCATAACTTGGTTGTGATGCACATTGAGAAGAATGTTTGTGAAAATATTGTTGGAACAATTCTTAATGTTGATGGGAAATCAAAAGATAATCTAAAATGCAAACTTGATTTGTTTGAGATGGGAATTCATCGAGAGCTTCATCCCATGATGTTAGAATTTTTTTTTCCTAGAATATTATTCTATGTCAATGTGGGTAGATTATGATATATATTTTTAATGTTGTCTTAAGTTTACTTGCCTGTACTCACCAATCAGAAGTGTATGGACTATTTAACAATGGATGATGAGATGGTTGTGCTAAGTTTAATACTTGTTGATAAGTCTTTCTTTCTTATTATTTAACGGAACCTTGTTCAGATTGAACTCCATATGCATGGTTGCTGATCTTGATTTTTAATTAATTTTTGGCTTCACTTGATAGGTTTTGGTTGTATTTTTTTTGGCATTTCACCTAAATAACCTAGTCATGATAGTTTGAAGAATTATACTCGGAATTTTATTTGCCATTGGTTACAACATCATGCTTTCTGCTTATTGCAAACATACACGTTGTTCTATTTGTTGCAGAACAACGTGTCAAGAGCTATCATGAAAATTGTTAAGGTTTTCAATAGCAGCTGTCTGGCATTCTATGTAGACTATTAGTTTAACAATTTGCTTTAGAGGCTTAGCTGTTTAACTTGGCCTCTTTAGCAATTTATCAGTCAAAGAGTTACCTATTTCTTATGGGAGATGTCATGGCAGAGATGCCCATTTGGATCCAGCTAGAGTACATTAGACATCTCCTTAAGTTTTAAGGCCCTTTTGTGTCTACAATTATTATTTACAGCAGTCAAACATGATAATAACATATTGTTGTAATTTATATATTATGCATCTGTGTCACCTCTAAAATAATTATGGGATGTTCTTGTGCTCAGAAGATGTTTGTACTGCATACAGGCACAATATGGCAAGATATCACACTCATCACCTCTACTACACTTCAGTTCTAGACACTAAGTATAATAGGATCATTCAGTTAAGTGTGCTGGCTTAACTGCATGTATATTGCATTTGTGTGCTTTTAGTTCAGTCAACTAATAGTTCACTCTGTAACTTTCCACCCAAACTTAATAGCTTACTTGCAGCCACTACAACAAATTTGATGATTAGTGGCGATTTTCTATATGACGTATTTTTCATATGTCACTAAAAGAGCATATAATGTGACAAAAATCAAATATCGTCACTTAATTCCACAAACTGAATATTGTACATAACAATGCTTGATAATGTCACATAGAAGCGTCACACAATGTGTGGCGCCAAATTTTTCCTTCAACTGGAGATGGAGGGAAACATTTTTAGTGACACTAATAATATCTGGTAACGCTCTCATTTTGTCATCAATGTTTTTGCAATTTTTTTGTGACGATTATATAACATAATTTTTTTAAAACAATTTTTTTGACATTATGTCACTAATACCATTGTATATTATTTGTGACCATTTGGTTTTGTCATGTATGTTTTAATTATTTCGTGACATGTATGTATGTCACTAAAATATAAGTATTTGTGATAGTCTCATTGTGTCACCTATATATATATATATATAGCATTAATGGAATGAATTACAAAATGTCACATTTGTTTAATTTGTGCATGACATAAAGTTTTCCTCACAAATGAGATATCATTTTTATTCTAATGTGAGCATTTATTGTTGAGATACCTTGAATTATTTCTTTGTGCTTTGCTTTGAATTATGACCTAAATCAAAATTTTAGGAGAACGATGAAGAAAAAAAATTAAAGGGTGGGTACAAATTAACCCTTTTTTTATTTATTATTTAAAGCAATCCAAACCAGATTTCTTGGGGGTTGTATTATTTATTTTGGCTTTAAGGTCTCTTGTGCTTGTTGCATCAGTTTTTCTCAAGAAAGAATAAAGTAAATTTGTCCCTCTACATGTGGATGCAAGTCACATTGACTGGAGCACGTGAATTTTTTTGTATGGTTTTTGGCAAAAGGTGGAAAGAGGGGGTCAAGAGTGTGTTTGAGCATCTCATTATCTCTGAGTTGGGTGTTCCACTTTCCCCATCCCCTTCCCCTCTTTTTCCTCCTTTTTAAAAAGTCAAGTTTCACCGAGCCTACAACACCCTCAATTTATCGAAAAATGTTAAATGTTTTTTTATAAATTAATGTATATAATTTAAAAATTTTATATTTTTTTAACAAAAATATTTTTGGAAAATATATTATTACATTCTGCAAATTTACTTTTTTGTAGTATAAAAATTTTTATTTTTTTAGAAAAAAATAATATTTATAAACATATATTATCTCAAAAATTTATATTTTTGCAAATTAGTATATAAAAATATTAAAAAATTATATTTTTTTAGGAAAATATTTGTTGATAGTTGAGTCTCCCTAAAAAATTCAACCAAGTCACTGGTTCACCAGCCCAACTGCTTAGGTCAACGATTCGCTCTAGGGTTATTCCAAATCAGGTTTTCTAGTCGAACAAGATCGGTCTTAAAATCAATTACGAGTCAACAAGGTTAGACTAACAAGTTTGGTCCGAGTTTGAAAATCTCGGGAAATAATACTTAAAAAAATAATACTTGAAATTTTTCTCATTATATTTATTTTTATTTTGTTTTATATTTGTATGTTTAGTGGAATATGATTAAATTATTATAATGTTATAAAATTTAATTTGAGATTTATATTAAAATTTATAGTTGATTTAAAACAATCAAATGTTATAAATAATCTAAATCATTTAATATGACAATTATAAAAATATAATAATTTATCTTACAAATTATAAATATAATAGGATGCTAATGAAAAACAATTTGGATAAATTAATTAATTAATTAACTCACTAACTTATGTAAATCATTTTAACCCATTATCTTGTATAAATTACTTTTGTTAGATATAACTTATTTATTAGAATATATAAATTAAGATAAATAATGTTAAACTAATAACCAACATTGTAGATCCAAGAACAAGTAATATATAAACTATAAATTTTTAAATTTTGGCAAAGTATAAATTTATTAACCCCAATGTTCAAAAGATTGATTAAAATGCATATTTTTCTCCCTTTTTGCCAAAAGCAGTAGCTAAAATTAAGTACAATTAAGATCCAAAAAAATTTGTATCAATTAAAAATTTACCTTTTTGGCTCCTCCAACTTTCACCAAATCTCTTCAAATCTCTACTTAATTTTACTATTTTCTTCACTCCACCGCAAAAAAATAGTCTTTAAAAATTTGTACCAATTAGAGACAATCACTCTCTCTTCCAAATTTCACCAAATCTTCTCACAACTCATTAAAGAAAAACCTTTGTCTCTATTGTTCATCTTCTTGATTTTACTATCTCGAGGTGAGAAATAATATATAAATTTCTTCTAAGACAACCATTAGGCTTCTTCACACAAAGAAGACAAGGTATGTATAAAATATATCATTTTGATTTAGAAAAAATATATATTGCATGTTTTAGGTGAATTTAATTTTTTTTTTTTTAATCACGATTGCTTTATTTTATTATTGAATCAATTGACTAAAAGATTCTCTGTTTGGATATATATGATTTTATTTTATTATTATATTAAATTAGTTATTTGAATGTAAATAATGACCCAAGCTATGGTTGATTATGAAATACACATGCCTATGCCATAATTTTTGGGTAATAGTATGTTTTAGTTTTATTTTACCTTGCAATGTCATTTTTTTAAATTTACTTATCACGACATTTCTTTTACTTTTTATCAATTATTTATTTGTTTTTATTGAATATTTATTACAGTTTCAAGTGAGCCGGGTTCTTCATCAACTGAATCTTTGTCATAAGAAGAATCAGTTGAAAAGCTAGCGAATAAGTCTGCAACACATGTCAACTAGCTTGGTTTTTGATTTAAATTTATCAAGATGTAAGGATATTTTTATATTTTTTTCGGGATCACTTTTTCCATTTAGATACTTTTATGTTTGAAATCTAAGTGTGGAAAATTGTATTGAATTCATTTTATTATGTGTTCTTTTATATTATGATATAAAATATTATATATTTTAACAAATGACCTGATGAAAAAATGATATTAAAATATTCATGACGAATGGTAAATGGGTCACAAAATAAAATAGCCATCTTTTCGTCATGAATTGTTGAATATTTTCTCATATTGTGTGACAATTCATGACAACTTGTGACGTTGTTTATTTAATAATAGGTGACAAAATGTACGTCATCTATTAGTGTGACAAGATAAATTTTGTCATTAATAGTTGAATATTCAACTCATATTTTATGACGATCAATGATTTTTTGTGACACCTTATAATATGTTTTATGACAAAAATAAATGTCACAAAAACATAGCTATAATGTGACATTTGTATATGTCGTCATGTAAATTTTAGCATTTGGTAACGACAATGTGCATATCGTCATAGTATATCTTTAGCTACGGTGCAAAGGTGACCATCGTTGTGACGGGGTGTTTAATGTCATCAAATATTATACATGACGAGAATTTCTCATTTTGTAACACTAAATGGTGCGCCATTAATCATCAAATTTGTTGTAGTGAGCTAAGAATCTGGCTACAACACAAGAATCTGGCTTTAATACTTCAAGAATTGTATGACCTTCTATAGGTGTCTTCTTTTGGTTAGAGAATAAACATCATGATTAGAGAAAGTAAAAGATTTGGTGGATGGAATGAGGCTAGGCATAAAGCAACTCTTTAACATGCATCCCAATCTTTAAAACTTACTTGCATTCATAGAGGTTAAGACATCGTATACCAATATAAGAAGGTTACTGCACAAGAATCTTGCTTTAGGACTTCAAGAATTGTATGACCTTCTATAGATGTCTGCTTTTGGTTTTTTTAAAGTGAAAATATTAATGAGTAATATTGAACTGTAGCTATATTTATCCATCCAGAATAACCATGAAAATAATGAAACATACTTAGTTTAACCTTATTAGTATGCCTCAAGGTGTTTCAGGTGCTCATGTACATGACTGAGATGTCAGCATTGAATAAGCTCTAAACTTAGTGCAATATATTTACTTTACCATATTACTAATCCAAGGTGTTTTGAGTGCCCATGTACATGAATGGGAGGTAACTCGGTAAGCATAAAATGAACTGTGGAAATAGTGGCATGCTCTTAGTATAATCATAATGTAAGTTTAAGATACTTCAAGTAGTCATGTCCATGTGAGAGGTAATGATAAGTGCTTGTGTATAAGTAATACGAAGTATTCTTTTCTTACATTGAGCATTACTTTTCTTAGATTTTATCGCTTATTCATGTGTATTTGTGTTCTTTTGTGCATGTAGGGTTGTGGAGACAAAGTTGTATGAAAGAAAGCAAAAGTAGATCATGGACGTGATTGTAGTGGAGTTCTTGGATCGAACAAAGGTGAAGACACAAGTTGTGCTTAAAGAAATTTGGGTGTGTACCAACCTCATTGTGCTCAAAAGAATACGCAAAGTGGAGGGGCACCAAGGCAGTCATACTCATTTGTTCTGACTTGTGCAACATTAGCGAGAGCTTCATCAATGTGATTTTTATTGAAGACACGACGCAATCTACCGCATGGATGTGTGCCCATTCATGTGGCCTCAATGAAAGGGATGGATTCGGGAGCATTTTGGTGAAGTACTATAGCAGTTTACTGAAGCAAATCAATGTAGTAGTTACTGTTTATAGCTCGCAGGTAGGGGTGTAAATGAGCCAAGCTACTCGTTAGCTACTCGAGATCGGCTAGGTCAATGCTCAAATTTGATTCGATTTTTCAAGAGCCGAGCCTAGCTCAAGCTGCTCGTTTATGTTGACGAGCCAAGCTCGAGCCCAAAAATACTCAGCTCATGAGGCTCACGAGTCTAAACGAGCTTTGATTCATCAAGGAGAGAGGACACAATAGAAAAAGGAGGTTTTATGCTTTTAATCATGTTTGTTGTCTCTCATAAATTGCTTGATTACTCTCTACTGATGGAGAACTAATTTGTAGGTATTTGAGCATAGATAAACTCTAGGGTTATGATTTGATTGACTTTGGTTGTGGATCTTTCATGCTTTTACATTGATTACTAATTGCAATCCTTTATTATTGAATTTAATTGTATATATTCATTGTCTTGAATATTATTGAGGTGAGAGCCCTAGATTCATGTTTGATGTGCTTGTGATCTAGCTTATGGGTGTAAGTCCTGCCCATAAGTCCCTCAGTTTGATCCTTATGTTCCCTCCTTACAGGCATAAGCATACCCACAAGGTTCTTTACCTGAGACTTACGACCGTAAGCACAACCGTAAGGTGCCCGTAAGTGGTTCTGTCTTACTTATTCTTCATTTGTTGATGTTGTGAGATGTCCATTTTCCTCATTTTGGTTCTTTCTTACTTCTTTTTGGCTCTCTCTCATCCTTTAGCACTGCCTAGTACCTAAGAATACAATTTTCACCATGTTTAGCATCATCTTCTATAACAATACTCTAATACACTCCAAATAAGTATACAAAAGGATATTAAATAACACATAAATGTACACTTAACAAATTCCACTACACTTGAAATTTTGTTTCTCCTAAAGCAAAAAAGAAACATTACAAACCAAAAGGAATAAGTGCATGATTTCAAGTAATAAACAATTAGGGAGTTCCGCAAGTAATCGGGAAAGTACATTGCATGAATGCTAAAAATTTTGAACTCGAAAAATAGTTAGACTCTATTCAATGTTATCGAGTGTGTATGTGTGTTACAACTCTCTACGTCACTTATTTTGATCTACAAGACTTTAATACTAAACATTCACAACTAAATTTCTCTTCTTGTTAAGGTGGTAGCATCACACAACTCCTAAGATAGCTTTTTCTCTCGGTGCTACATAGAGTGGCTTTCATGCTTAAGTGTGATAGCTCTTTCCACATCTTTTCTAAAGGATGGTAGGTTTCAGACTTATCAAGAATAGCTTCACAAATCTAATAGAGGTAGCTCTTTCCACCCCTAACATTTATTTTTCACATAATTCTTTTCACATTTGAAAAAAAAAATTCACAATTATTTCATTTAAAGTTCAATGAAAGACAAACTATAAAAAGTCATCAAAAGTTTAAGTTGCTACAATAGAGAGGTCACATGCTTTAATTTGAACAATTAACCAAGAATAGAGCAAAAAAACTCAGAATCCAAAAAGAAACATTCTAGAATGTGTTCACTCTTATACTAAGAAACTCCCACTAATCATTCAAGTGCACCTTCATAAGTCAACAACTTGGCATGTAAAAGAGTTCCAAAAATCCTAAGCCCCTTCCCCATACTTAAAATCATACATTGTCCTTAATCTGTGTATATACAAATAAAAGTGGTGACACTACAACAATAATATGGGAGGTAGATGGAAAATTATTACTTCTCAAGTTGAAAACCAAATGGAAAATACTACCCGAACCAACATGGTGCATTCCTTGTTTTGCCGAAGTGGTAGGGGTTCGCTCAAGGTTAAGAATAGACCGAGTGAGTATCCTCTTTAAGTTAAGGGTGTTGGGTGTTGCATTACTAGTCCCACGAAGATAAGGGAAAGCATTAAAGCTTAATAAAATCAAAATAACACAAAATAAAAATAAAAATCCACTCATATGTCCAAAAATAAGTACAAAAATGGTAGGTCCAACCCTTGCCATAAAAGATAAATACAAGTAATGAAAAATAAAAGATACAAATGAACAAAATAAAATATAATGCTCAGCTGTGTCGGAGGTGGTTACGGAGTTGGTTCGCGGGTAATGTGGTGTGGATGGTGAAGTAGCGACTAGTGGAGATGGGACCAATTGGCTCGAGATGTCCAGGGTACAGCTGAGGTCAGCCTCAATCGATGACTAAGAGGTGATGATTTCCTACTGGTCTGCCTAAAGTTGTTCGATGCCCAAGGTAATGTGCTCTACGATGTGGTGGTATTGTAGGGTTGGCGTTCATAGATGGAAGTGACGAGTCGCTATCACTAGGCTCATCGTCTGACTCCTTGCCTAAGCCATCCTCATCCCGATCATGGCTGGCTGATCGGTATTGCTGGGGGTGAGGACATATCAGGAGGTGTGCTAGGTGATCATCCCCATATAGTGGAGGGTCTCAAGCCCCAGGGGTGCTGGGGTGTTGACGATGTCGACACGCTTTAAGAGTCCTATCACTCGCATAAGCGATATGATGTATAACCTAGATAATATTACACTGAGGTGCATGTGCAAGCCCTAGTGTGTGATGTAATTTGATAACACATGCCCTAAGTGGATAAGGTGGTGCTCGGTCATGCTAAAAAGGTAAAAGAGCTCCTGCCGCCCCACGACTCCCATACTATCGGGCCAACCTAAAAGAGAGCGAGCTATCATATCGTGCAAGTACTTGAGGGCCAAGCGAATGAGGAATGATGCCTTGGTAAGGTCTGACTCATAGTTAATTATGACCCCTGCTCAAATATCCCTAGGCAGTAGCTGACCATATCCCTGGTGGAAAATCAATCAACAGCTGCTCATACTGTGGGCTAGTGAAGTCTGTGTTATACAACATCATCAGTAGAGAAAAGTGTGTATAGTTTTGGCTCCTCAGGCCCACCGAACAGCTAAAAGCAGATGGCTCTAGCCAGGTTAAATCCTACCAACCCCTAGTCCACTTCAAACTTGCTAAGGATCTTGAAGGTGGTATCTCGGTACGTATGCTCCTTGATCGAGAATAGCCAGCTCCAGCCACGGTTCTACATCATCCTCTGTACCTCCTCATCCAGCCCTAGCTGTGAGAGAACTTGCTGGTGCATCGTGTGGGACTAACCAAACCATTTCATCCTTAAGAGGGCATATCACTCTCAAAAATGACCATCAAATCATTAATTTATCCATGAATAGTATGATAATTATACATATAGAATACACACTTTTAGACGTTTATCATGAATCACCCTCAGAGATCTAGAGAAAACTCTCCCTTTTTTCCCAAGCTTGGCCGTCAAAAGATTATTTTATAACCTCGTCAAAATCTTTTATACCTAGCCACTTATGGGCCGCTTATGGGTGTAAGAACGAGGTCATAAAGAGATGGAGATGATGGGTTGTGTGTCTTACGGGTTAACTTACGGTCATAAGTCCCGCCTGTAAGGTCTTCTATCTTGGTGTTACCACCCAACTTAAGGTTGTAAGCATTGGGCCATAATCTTTTCTCGATTGTGCTCATAACCACCATTATGGGTGTATGTTGTTCCCTATAAGCTGCTTGGGACATTCCTTATGGTCTAACTTACATGCGTAAGTTCTACCTATAAATACCTGTATTGATTCTTATGCTTCTCCTTACAGGCATAAGTATGCCATTATGGTTATCTACCTAAGGCTTACGACCATAAGCATAACCGTAAAGTGCTCGTAAGTGGTTCTGCCTGGCCTGTTATTTAATTATTGGTGTCGAGAGAGCTCCATCTTCTTTGATTTGGCTCTTTGTTTCTTCTTTTGTCTATCTCTCTCTCTCTCTCTCTCTCTCTCTCTCTCTCTCGTCCTTAAGCATTGCTCTATACCTAAGAGTATAATTTTCACTATGTTTACCTTCATCTAGCTTCCACAATTATATTCTAATACACGACGAATAAGTGTATAAAATAATATTAAATTATGCATAAATGTACATTTATCATCAATCCCACAAGGACTAAAAGCACTAGTACTCACTACTTGTTCTCTGTCTAACTGAATAACAATTGAATTGGTTAAAGCTAAAGTCTAAGAGCATGGGGAAAAAAAGGGAAAAACACTGGACAAATAGAAATTAAGCCAATCAAAGAAGAAATTAATCAATAGAGTAGGTACCAGGATATGGTTCACCTAGGATCCTAGCGAAGATAATTGGAAATCATTATCTATTGGATAATCACAATATTGGACCTGGGAATTCAAAAGTGTATCAAATGCTCTCTCAAGTCAATTCAATAAATAATCACATACTATGGTAGATTGAAATCACTTTCGAATCCCATAAAATGACATCAATCAAAATTAAAAATCTAATGTTAAGTACAAAGCATACTATTATCCGGTCACCCGAGGAAAGCTTAGCCCTCCAATGGACCAAGATCTAATACAAAGTAGAAGATGGAAAACAAAGAATAAAGCATTGATAAAACCCTTCTCGACTCCACTTGATTATTGATAAAAGCTTGCCAATGACGCTACCTCGGATCTCACCTTTAGTGACTAATTTCAAGTAACCCTCCTTCTTGGCTGGAAACCGCTCTCTGGAATACCTCTAAACTAGATGAAAATCACCTAATACCCCCAAATACTAGTTGGGAATCTATTTATATTTATAGACATCAAGGGGTATACGGGCTATACACATGTGTGGACATGCTGTGTACACTAAACTCTCTCACAGTTGTGGCTTACGCTCCAAGTTTTCACAAAGTCAGAGATCTACACAAGCTAGCCCTAAGATACAAGGCTGTGTACTTGCACATGTACTTTGTTAAGTGACCATATGGACTTAGAATCATCATGAACGAGCATGTCAATCTTTGGGGAGATTATTATCCACGAGGCTTTTACCCAGGGATGTCAATCCTTGGGAAAGGCCTCTCTAAAGGGTATTACCACTATAACAAATTGTATTTTTAGTGATAACAATAGTTATCACTAAAAGCATTAATTTTAGTAACAATTAGTAATAGAAGCAAATTTTAGAAGTCGTCACCTCTCGTCACAAATACCTCTTATGCTAATACAAGAGTGACCATTTTAGACAAATGGTCACAATTACTCCATAAATTTGTGGCCAATTTCATGGCACTAACAAATTTAATATTTGTGACAAAACGATGTGGCTACAATAACCATATTTATTTATGTCGATTTTGTTGACACAAAAAAATTTTAATTGTGACGAATAAAGTGCTCACAATATTTTGTTCAGTTGTGTCAATTTTGTTAATACAAGAAAATTGCTAAATTGTGACGAAGAAGCCGTCACAATAATTTATTTTATTGTGACAAAATTGTTGACTCTGAAAAAATTCAATAGAAATAAAACGTTTTTGTCAATAGTAATATTTTTATTGATGATCAATACTTCGTTACTAATGTTACTTTGAGATATTGTTATGTGTTTATGTTGTCACAAATATAATTATTAATTTAAAAATAATATTTTCATTAAAATAAAAATTATGTTACGCTAATTTTTTCACTAATATAATTAAATATTTGAGATAAATATAAAGTTATTTTTTAGATACTTTTTTCAAGACAAATTTTTAGTAGTAAAAATATTGTCACACAAGCAAATAAAGAATTTAATATTATATGAAGATAAATAAATAAATATCATCAAAATATACAAAATTCAAATTTTGAATATATAAAATTAGAAATTTTAATATCCAAAATACAATTATAAAATTATACTTTAAAAAAAAATATTGTAAAATTATCCTAAATTTGGAGATGAAGTACTCCTTTATGCATTTGAATCTTCTGTTTTACTTTTCAGCCTCAACTTCTGCTAGAATTTGACTCTTTTGTTGAGACTTTAATATTATTCCCTTTTCTTGATGCTTATTCTGCACATTTAAGAAAAAAAAAAGATCTAATGAAATATTTTTAAAAATTCTAATTTAATTAGAACTTTCATATCATTATTTCTTCTCAATTGAGAGACAGTTTTTACATGTTGCATTTGGCTTTTGTGATTTTCAATAGATAAAAAATCATCAAAAAAAAAAAGAAGGAAAATCACAATCAAAATCTAAATAACATATTCCTATGATGAACCTGAACCTAAGATTCAAAGTATCGAAAATGAAACACTAACAAACAATTATCATTGAAAAAAATTCAATAAACCTAACTTTGAAGATTAAAAAAGATAAAACAAAAAAATAATTAATCCATTGCATAAAATAAGCAAAATAATTTAAGAAAATAAAAATAAACAAATCTTGTGGCCATCAATAACATGTACCTTTACATCAAGGGCTAGTTGAGTCACTTTAATTCTCCGAATCAAATGAAGCTGAACCCCGATAGACACATAATTACTCGAGGCGTCACTCTTTTTATATGTTAAATTCATTGAGGATATATATCTTTTTAAATTTTATTTTTTTAAAAAAATTTATATTATCTAGATTTTGTTTTGTCAGATTTAATAGATCTCTATTTAATTTCAATTTTTAAAATCATTCTCTAATACTATAAATCCTATAGGTATAATCTAAATTAAAAACTTGTTTTCTATCCCTTAAAATATAAATTTGGAGGATTGGGTAAACAATAACAACTTGCAAAATAATGAATTCGGAGAATATATTTTTTACATCGATTTTTATCTTATAGTTTTAGAAATATTATTAAAATTTGAATAGTTTTTCTTTTATAAAAGGTTTATATAAATATATATATATATATAGACACACACTTATCGAATTTAATCCTACAATATGTTAAACATATTTTAGATATTTTGTGACAATATTTAGTAGATATTAATAGTTGAATTTTTTGTGACAAAAAATATGATCACAAAAAAAATATAATGACCATTGTTGAAAATATTATTTAGAACATTATAGGTATATTAATAGTGACAACATAATTGTGAGAGATCCTAAATCGTCACAAATATAATAATTTTAGTGACAAAAAAATTATCACAATTAACTTAAACAATAATGTTAATTAATTTTTTTATCACAAAAAACTTCATATTTATGACAAAGTGATTGATAGTTACAAAAAAAAAAAAATTATGACGTTGTAATTTTTGTAGTACAAGCATAATTTACTTGGTATATTAAAACTAGATTGGAGAAAATCATGTCAAATTTTAATTTTAAAAACCTTTGAAATTTTATCTATAATTACTTAAAATATTTATACATATCCTTTGAGATTGGGTAGGAAAAAGTAGAGTTTTTAATATTTTATTAATAATATAATTTTACAACTATATATACTATGTATTTGATTTTTTTGTATCCAAAATTATCGACACAAAAGGTAAGATGTATAATTGTGATGGATACTAAATTGTCACAATTGGAAATTATAATAGTGACAAAATAATTAGATGCCATAATTAATCCAAACTACTGTGTCAGTTAACTTTTTTAGCATAAAAAAGGCAATAACAAGGTTAAGAAATTTAATTTTTGTAGCAATATTTAGTGGAGACTAAATAGTTGAATTATTTGAGACAAAATTGTTCTAATAAAAAATATATATTAAGTGATGGAGAACACTTTTGTCACAATAAATAAAAAACATTACAGTGACAACAAAATTTCTTGTCACAATTACATCATTCTAATAAAAAAATTTTGACATAAAATCTTGTATACTTTTAGTAACGAACATTGGACACAAAAAGAAATTTTGTCACTATTAATATATTAATAGTGACAATTTAATTGTGACATATACTAAATTATCACAATTATCACTATAATAGTGACAAAAACATAAGTTATCACAATTAAGTTAAACAATAGTATATGTTACCTTTTTGACACAAAAAACTTAATATTTGTGGCAAAATAACCGAGTGACACAAAAAAGTTGTCATTAAAAATCTTAATTCTTGTAGTGTACCCAGCTATTTAAGCACTTTAGCTAGCCTTTTTTCCCACACTAATTATTGATTTTCTTGTAGTGTTCGGATTTGGAAAGTACATGGTCATGTTTTGACCATGCAGAGCTTGTGTATTTCACTGGAAAATCACCTTTGGCTCTATTTTCGCTTCATTTTGCTATGAACTTGCTTCAATGACTCCAACTGCATAATATTTGGCTAGAACACATAAACGAACAAATGAACCAGCAAATTGATATCAATGTCGCTAAAAGATAATGATATGGACCCGCCAACTCGTGACGAAACCCGTAACAAAACTGGCCCGGATTATTTGCTAGAGCTAGCTTAGGTAGGAATCTTGACCAGTTGCTTATGTCAAGCAAGAACCTTAATTTATGAAAACACCATGAAGTGTTGCGGAAAGTTGTTCGATAAGTCGATGGTTGAGCGCCACGGAAATTCCTATAAGCTAGAATAGTTTTTAAAGAACTTAAAGAGAATTCAAAAGAATTTCACAATTTTCTAGTGAAAGGTGATCAGATTATTTCAGCTGAAAGGCTTCTTAAATCGAGGAGTCAATAAATTTTGGCAACTAACAAAATCTCTAAATTAATGCCAAAATTCCTAAATTATTCAAACTATGGAAAATACTAATTTCTTGGCATGCAAGCATTAGAATCTCCAAATTAAGGTAAACTAAATAAGGAATAAAATAACAATTATTTTGCTAAATTTGATTTTCTTGTATAGTTTTTAAAAATGTCTAGTATTCTTTAATTTTGATTTGAATCTTTTATATTAGATCTTTGAAGATTTCCTTCACAAAGTTTAATTTGAATGATAGATTTTTCCCCCATGTGACAAATCTCATCAACTTTAATGGGCTTCCACAGATTCGCTTGGGCCCAAACTTCTTTAACAAGCCCATTTAAGGCCTCCTTGAATTGCATACTTCGTGAACAAGTGATCGGACCAATTGGAACTTGAATAAGTGTTTTGCTAGTCATATCCTCATCAGATAAGCTAAGTGCTACAATTTATAATATAAAAATATAAATAATCGAGCACTTGTCAGTGATATAAAATGCACCAGGTTGAGTTAAGCTCTTAAGAAGTTCAGTCTTTGATAGTTGTTGTTGATCTTAAATAAGGGCAAAAAATCGAGGCAATGTTTTGCAAATGGTGAAGAGGCTAAGTTATCTTCAGATAAGAAAAAGAGGTAGCCATCAATAGATTTAAGATTCATCTTTTACGAACATTATATTGTTTACAAAATATATTGTTATAAGGTTACAAAAAACTTGATTAAGACACAAATATTAAGCCAATTAACATGACATACGCCACAAGATTCAAAATACACATCCCCAAACAAGATTAACCTCTCAACAGTGAGGAAGGTAAGGTTGTGATTACTTTGTTGTATTTATAGTCTTGCCAGCAGATGACCATGCCTAAGAGAATTTTAAAAATTTTTCAAGGGAAGTTTTTTTTTTTTTTTTGGAAGAAAAAATGAAGATATGTGATATTTAAGAAAAAACATCTAGTGTGCATATATGTAGATCTGGGAACAACCCGTTAACCAGGCCCACTCGGCCTAACCTAGATGGCCCAGGTCCATTTTTGGTCGATTTCTAACCTGCCCGACTCACAATCCTAACCCACTAGGCCGATCTGGCCCGATAAACCAGGCAGGTCACGGGCCAACCTGGACCCAACCCGGCTAGCCTCACAACCCACCAGGTCGGGACCCGACTCGCCTAACCCGGCGGTTATTTAAACTTTAAATGTTTTTATTGTTCTTTTAAATAAAAATGGATTTGAATGTAACTTGTGAGATCTGAATCTGGACATCTTGCAATGCCTTCCAACACTTTAACCAATCACCCTACACCCTTTTATTGGATTGTTACCAAAAACAATTAAATAAAAGGAAACCTCTAATCAAGTTTTTTTAAAAAATAATTTAAAAATAATATAATTAAAATTAATTTTAATGAATAAAAAATTGAAATAAATCAAAATAACTTAAAATAAATTAAATAAATTATGAAGGGCTTACACTTAATTTGTTTCCTTATCGAATTAAAATGGTTGTATATATTCTCTTATCTATGAATGATATTGCTTATATATTCTTTTGAGTGTGAGAAAATCAGAGTTCATGTAACTATTTTAGTTTATATCAAAATTACTACTCAATTACTTATTTGTCACTATTGATGTTTACATAAGGCTTAGCTTCACTCTCAAACTTTTAAGGGTGGTTATTTTTTTACTCAATATGTTATTAGTGAAGAACAAGTTACCAGCTTCAGGGCTTCATATATTTGTTTCTTGTTAGTAAATTTAAGCACACTTCCAGTCATTTATGTAAATTTACATTTCAATGTTTAGTGGTGATAATTGAGAACTTGATGTGTCAAGCATGTTTTCATTTAACGCTAAATATCTACTCACAGTATATTACAGGTGTAAGGCACACAAAAATATTTTTTATAACTAATAAATAAAATATATTATAAGTTTTCATTACCTTGTCATTATTCAAGAACATTGAAATCGCCTTAATAAATTGGGTGGTGTTGAAGTTAACATCCAACAATTATATATATATATATATATATAAATATATATATCTCACTCTTTCAATGAGTTTTAAAAAAAATTAGGTATAATCACCAAAATAGTCCCTGTACTTTTCTCTCTCTTCTTTTTTGGTCCCTCTACTCAGAAATGCTCCCGACTAGTCCCTCTACTTTTGAAAATGTGCTCACTTAATTAAAAATGCTCTCAATCAGTCCCTCTACTTTTAAAAATGTACCCACTTAGAGGGACTAAGTGGACACAGTTCTAAAAGTAGAGGGACTAGTTGGGAGCATTTTTAACTAAGTGGGCACATTTTCAAAAGTAGAGGGACTAGTCAGGAGCATTTCTGAGTAGAGGGACCAAAAGAGAAGAGAGAGAAAAGTAGAGGGACCAACTATGGTATTATACCAAAAAATTAAAGAAAAAAACCCCAAGGTGGGGTCCAGTGACCGGTAATCGGGTATGTACTGTAATCGATTACAGGTTTGTGACCCACCCTACCCGATCAGGATGGCCCCGTCTGACCTGCCAGGTTTGGACAGGTCGGGTAGGGGCAAATTTTTGCCTATGCCCTCCTCTACGTATATATTATATAATGTTTATAAAATTGAATGGACATAATAGTCCAAAAATTGTAGGTATGTGGATTTTAGAACTTGGGACATTGGAATTTCACCCATCATGAAATAAACAACAAATATGGACATCATACTAATAAATTTATCACACTACTAAGCATAGGTGTTGATCTATTGGGCGGACCATCAAATTTTTTTTCAATATAATGATGCTAAGTGCTATAGAGAATCAATTAGAATAGCATGTTCCTAATAAGCTAAATTATACTCGATGAAGTCGTGACTATTGTTTTGGTTTTATTTATCCATTTACATAGAATTGAAAATGACATAACCATTTACTTAATTTAGTAATTTTATCTATTTTATATAAATATATAAATTTGATAATCATTGAATTATTTTTAATTCAAAATCGAACTTAATGAACGAGTAAAACAAATCAAACAAGGCGACAATGAGAGGCCATGCCAATGACGTAAGTGTGTTGGGAGGCTAAGGTTAAGTGGGTATTTCCAAAAGGGCGGCCTTCTTGATCTTTCTGAACCTCTTCATCATCACTCTCCAATTTAATATGAAATATTTTTTATATATATTAAAAAAAAAAGTGAAGACCCAGCACTCGATGTATCAACGAAGTTAAAGATAATTGACACGGGGCTCGTCGGCGTGGCAACCTTCAAGACTCCTCCGTGCGGCACTTGTGCGCAATCACAAGTCAGCCTTCTCTCGATGGTGAGAAAACAATCACCAGCCCAAGGACACGCACACAAAGTATAGCAAGACACAAGGATAAGAGAGAAAAACATAAAACTCTCTATTGATGAATGGAAGCTATTACAACCACCCAAGACACTCTCCTCCTAGGAGCACTCCGGGCTCCTAGTGTTACAAGAGAAACTCTCTCAAGTGAGGAGAGGAGATGAGAATGAGAATTGGAGGTTTGAGGATGATCATCCAAGGAGAGGAAGGTCCCTTTATATAGCCAAAGAAAGGCATCTTGGCCAAGGGGAAAGAGACGGCCGCATTCCCATGAATTCCATGGCCGAAGGGAAGAAGACGAAACATGTTCCCCATCCAATGGCTAAAGTCCGAATAGCCGGGGTCCGTCGTCACTATGTGTTTCCCACTCTTGTCTTCCATCCGTCCTGCAGCCGAGATAATTGCTCGCAAGATCCGCCCTGGATGTCTCGATAAACGCCCATGCTCGATCGAGAGACGCTCTCCGCACGTCTGACGTATGCCTATACGGATGATGATCGATATTCTCCATGTCTTGGTAGTTGAGCTGGGTCGCTACTCCGCCTCGGTCACGAAACCGGATCATGCCCGAGTAAAAATCGAGGCTTTCGAGCGAAGTCTCGAACATTGCCTAAGGGAAAAAAAGGTAACCACCTTCTTTTTCCTCCTTGGGCTTTTTCGGCCGTGTCACATCCGCGCCAAGGGCGTGACAACGAAAAAGCCCCTAGTAACAAACCTCCCCACGGGAAAGTCCGACGCCCTCGTCGGAGGGAACTAAGTTGCCTTGGCATCACCCAAGTGGCACACTTAGCTGTCCGCTCCCTCTGTCATCTTCAACTTCGCCTACGTTATCTGAACGCTGAAGTTGAACTCTGGATCACCCGTGTGTCCAGACGATAAAGCCTTCAGTCCGCCTTCGCACCGAAGTTGAGTTTCCATGGGAAACTCGGATCCTCCTCAGGACCCATCGAGATCATCATCTAATGACTCGATCTTCCTTTGGCACCTTGACATGAAGTCGCCTTCTGATGTCAAGTGTTATGGCCTCCACACCGTTCTTGGATCGCACTGCCGATCCCCTCTCCATCGAGGCATAACGGTAGGGTATTCCCGCTTGCTCTTGGTCATGCTACCTGCGCTCACTTCGACTGAATGATCTGTACTTGCTCCTGCCCTCCTGGCCTCGCAACGTACCATCATCCCCGCCAAGTGACACGGCTCTAGCTCCTGCCTCACAAGGTTCTACCGTCGCAAAGTCGTGCTCCCACAAAGGAACTTAGCACGAAACAATTGCTTAGAGTCACAACATAGCAATGGAGTGATTACCTCCATCCTCGCCTATGTGCCACAAGAAAAAGGGAAATGCATCCGCATTCCCAGTGATAACACCCACAAGACTCGGTCTCCCGCCCATGTCTTGATACTTCTGCGACCCTCGCCCAACGCCGAACGAGCGCACAATCAAGGCCCCGCCTCGCCCATCCTCGAGCGATACCGTGCGGGCCAATGGCTCACTCTCACTATCACCGGTAGTGACGAGTGCAGCCATGATCCCCTCGTCCGCTGTGGCATGTCGCAGATGAAGCACCCTCACCGGGTTGGGCACACCGACTTTGGCCCAACGCAAGCTTCAATGGTCTTGGGTGTATCGTGAGCCTGCCCTCCATGCGGCTCACCGTGGAACATCTTCCCCCTGTCGGGTCTCCACTGCATAAATCGAGTTGTGCCCATACCACTACTCGATCTATGAGTAACCCAATCATCCATCAAGCCTCCACCTGAATGATGGCTGTCGGTAGGTCAACCGCACCTTGCCGACGGAGCTCCGCCTGAGCCCATGGTTCCAATCCCGCAATGGAGTGGAACAATCGGTCCGCCGTGGTCATGTCGTTGATGCCGGGCATGAGGGATGTGAACGTCTTCACGTATTCCCGGATAGTGCCTGCCTGCTTCAACTCCATCAAGGCCACTCTTGCAACCCTATTCATGTTGCAAGGAAGAAACTGACCTCTCAGTTTCTTCATATCAGGAACGCCACAAGATGAGGATTCGGGCAACCCCAATGTCCCGTCCAGACTCGCTGCTGGATATCCCCGCACTTTCAAGGTGTTCAAGCTCCTCCGCGAGCTCCTGGATCAACCGATCCAGCTGATAAGTGATACCTTCCAAGCGTCCGACGTGATCCTCAATCTCATTCATCCATCTCGCCTGATCTTGCTCCCATAACTACTTTGTGCGGTAGCTCTGATACCAATTGACACGGGGCTCGTCGGCGTGGCAACCTTCAAGACTCCACCGTGCGGCACTTGTGCACACTCACAAGTCAGCCTTCTCTCGATGGTGAGAAAACAATCACCAGCCCAAGGACACGCACACAAAGTATAGCAAGACACAAGGATAAGAGAGAAAAACATAAAACTCTCTATTGATGAATGGAAGCTATTACAACCACCCAAGACACTCTCCTCCTAGGAGCACTCCGGGCTCCTAGTGTTACAAGAGAAACTCTCTCAAGTGAGGAGAGGAGATGAGAATGAGAATTGGAGGTTTGAGGATGATCATCCAAGGAGAGGAAGGTCCCTTTATATAGCCAAAGAAAGGCATCTTGGCCAAGGGGAAAGAGACGGCCGCATTCCCATGAATTCCATGGCCGAAGGGAAGAAGACGAAACATGTTCCCCATCCAATGGCTAAAGTCCGAATAGCCGGGGTCCGTCGTCACTATGTGTTTCCCACTCTTGTCTTCCATCTGTCCGCAGCGCCAGATAATTGCTGCGCATCCGCCCCGGATGTCTCGATAAACGCCCATGCTGATCGAGAGACAGTCTCCGCCCGTACGCGTATGCCTATACGGATGATGATCGATATTCTCCATGTCTTGGTAGTTGAGCGGGTCGCTACTCCGCTCTCGGTCACGAAACCAGATCATGCCCGAGTAAAATCAGGCTTTCCAGAACGAAGTCTGAACATTGCCTAAGGGAAAAAGGTAACCACCTTCTTTTCCCTCCTTGGGCTTTTCGGCCGTGTCACATCCGCGCCAAGGGCGTGACACCGAAAAAGCCCTGTAACAATAATCCATATTCGATGCATGTTTGTTCAATAATTGTTCCAACCAGATACACGAGGCTAATTTTTTATCTGACTAGCTATTTTGTGAAGTGTGCAGTGTCTATTAATTTTTTATTTTAGCATATCATGCTTGATGTGATTGTAAAATAAAAATGTATTCTTTAATTTACTATAAATGCTGTACATGCGCATCCTTAATTAATTCTTAGTTTAGCATAGTGATGCTGATTATAAAATATAGATGTGTTATATCTTACTCCTAGCACCCGAATCTAAAGACAATTAAGCTTAATGATTCCATGTTTGTTATGAAGCACAACTTGGATTTTTTTTTTTTCTCTTCGATTTAATGTGAGAAACATTTTCACTTCAACCATGGAATTGACTAAAGGACCCCTTGATACTCATTTATATCAATGCATGCAATCACTAAATAAATAATTCTTTTTGGGTAATTATTTTTAGTAGTCCCGTTTCCTTTTTCATTTTTTTAGGTTTAATTGTTGTACATATCCTTGTAATTATGTACTTTTTTGTCTTTCTAGTCCTTGCAATATTTTTAGGTACATTAAGTCCTCATATTTAGTCTAGTGGCTAAAAATATGAGGACCTAATTGTACCTAAAAATATTTGAAGGACTAAAAAGGCAGAAAGTACATAATTCTATGGACATGTACGACAATTAAACCTTTTTTTTACTGTCGGATTATAATTAATAACTCCGGGTGGTTAAAAATGTCCCATTTGCTATTTTTTTGGTTATCCTTATCTATTTTGTTTCCACTTTTCATATCTTTGTTGGTGTTGGTATCTATGATTGTTATCTTTTTTTTTGATATATTTTGTGATATATATAGTTTGTGATATATTCACTTTATTTTAAAAAACATTCCATCATCTATTTTATATCATGGAAAAGTCTGTAGGAAGGACATGTCTGATAAGTTTGATGACACTTTTGGGCTTATAGAATAGCATACAAGACACCAATTAGAACTACAATCCATTGGCTAGCGAAGGAAGCTAGCTTCAAATGAATGAGCTCAAAATAAAAGACATTTCATAGCATATGAAAACTCCAAGCTATATAAAGAGCAGGTCAAGCAATATCATGATAGCCATGTTAAAAATCGCAAACAATTTAAAGAGGGCGATAAAATGCTCCTATTCAACGCTGTGCTTAAATTGTTTTCGAGGAAAGCTAATTGGGTGCATTGTTCGAATCAAGTAATAAAGTGTGCGATAAACACAAGGTTGTCAATCTCACAGTGAAGTGCTAGACTAAGATATCGGACTATCATTGAGTTGATTAGACCATAGGTGTTCCTAACTTATGCTCACCCTTTTTCTTAAGGTAATGAGCAACTAATCTCCTACCGAGCTAGGATGGAATCTCTTGTTAACCAAAACACCATAGGATTGCATTGACAATCTATAAACCTCATGAAAAGGATTTACCAAACTTCCTAAATAACAATAATCCCTCTCTCAAGGAGGTTAGTATCTAATCTTATAGAAAACCCTAAAATGAGATCGTTCTCTAATCTGAGTTCCTTATGATTGTCTGAACACTTGATAAAATCCGGAAATAAAGTAACCTAATGAGTGCATTAAATACATATTTTCCACATTATAACTATATGCACTTAGTTTGTTCTCTAGCATGAATTTCTCTATTTTGTGCTATGTTGGGTATTTTGCATGCATTACACAAGTAATTAGCTAGGTTCAAGTGATGAAAGAAAGGAAAATAAAGTGAATCAGCGTAAAACAACCAATAAAGTGATGTTCCAACGAAGAGCATGACCCAAGCACGGCCATGCAACCTACAAGAAATTGGAAAAATTAAGAGCACGGCCGGAACACTATTTCCTTGTTCAGAGCAAGACTCAATATGCTCCATAAGTACATGAGTGCTTTTTCACGGTTGATAGGGACACAAGTGTACATGCCGATTATGTAATAATAGTACTAGAAAGCAGGATATCGGTCCACAAGGAAGAATGAGATTACTAGTAGTAACCCTACTTCCAAAAATTAGCCTAATCAAATGAGTGATGTGTGTGAACAAAAGAAAATGAAAACAAGGAGTACGAAATAAAAGAGTAAACAAATTAGAGGAAGAAACGATGTCCTGGCATAGCATCCCTTTACGGTTTGTTATATGCAGGACAAAAGTTGTTTAAGCATGCAATCCTATCAGAATCGAGAGGTTTCCTAAATCATGCTAAATGCCTCTTTCAAGGGTGAAGAGTAACTGAATCGGTGCAGGGCTGATGCAGTCACCACACAATCTAATTAACACTTCGTGGAACCTCGATGTGAGTAAACGAGAATTTCTTAAGTAGGTAACCTCTCTTGTGAGGAGAAATTATCCCTAATCCGAATACATAATAGAAATGAGATTTCTCCTAAAATATATTCCAAATGATTGCAAAGGGTATACAAATTCTCATTAACACACTCGGGAGAATTGAGAGAGACGGGTCTCCAAAGTACCCTATTTCTAGGCTTACTCACAATTCCCTCTAATCGTGGTATGTCTATACTAGGTGAGAATTTCTTCTGGTCACAAAGCACATTAAATATGATAACTAGGGCTTTAGCCACAATAGCAATCAAGAATACAAACACACAACTAGATTCAAATAGAATGGATTGCAATTAAGTAAACAAGTAAATCACATAGATCTACAACCAATGTTAAAAGATAAAAACTTGAGTTCAACTATGCCCAAATATCAAAGAAATTAGCCCTCCATTAATGGAGGGCAATCAAACATCCAAGTTACGAGAATAGAAATAAACATAGAAACCCACTTCTCAATCGTGCTTGAAGTAGATTGCCGGAAAACTCCCAAGAAGCTTTCATAAACGTCGGCAAGGTGGTGCTTGATGGCTATAATCTTTTCTTCCTTTGGTAATGGATCCAAATCTCCTTTAAAAGTCACCTAATAAGCCCTGGAGATCCGTCTCCTTTCTTCCATAACCTCACCCCCAAAAGGGATTGAAGATTGAAGAAAAAATGCCCTAAAAATCCTTATCAAGTCTATTTATGCTTTGCTGCTTAGGCTGCTTAGGAGTGTAAGGACGTGGCCGTAAGGATCTAAAGAAGATAGGTCGCGAGCTTACAGGAACACTAAGGCCATAAATCCCTTATGTAAGGTCTTATGTTTGTGTTACGGTCAAGCTTATGACAGTAAGCGCTGAACCATAAGCTTCACTGTGCAGCCCTTACTACTGCCCTTACGGGCGTAAGCGCTACAACAAAATTGATAATTAGTGGCAAATTTAATTTTGACATATTGGTTTTTCATCACAAAAATAATACATAATGTGAAGAAATCATTATTTAGTCTCATTTCTCTTGTTTGAGAATTTTATGTGACGATATTTTAAATAATCACATGATATTGTCACAAAAGGTTTAGCTCTAAATGCACTTGTATTTTTAGTGACGGCTTAAGTATTAAGTAACAAATATAATACGTCATTAATATAATATTTCTTTTGTGACAAATTTTAAAATATATTGTCTTATACTAAATTTAGTATAATGACACTAATATTAATATATATTATTAATGACTGATAGTTCCGGTGGGTAGTGTGATAAGAAAAGACACTCAAGAACTCACTCGAATATAGGACACACACACACACACACACACAATCAAGCAAGAGAAAGAAGACACGAAAGTTGGTAACCCAGTTTGGCACAACCTTGCCTACATATTGAGGCTAAGCCCGGAGAAACAATCCACTAAAAGAGGTTATAGAATAAAGAGTACAACACTCCCTTACTTTCTTAAGACAAAGAATACCTTCTTAAGATTGACCGATGCCCACTCTCCTCAACCCTCACCAAAGGGTCTCTCACTTGTGGCTCATCCTAAATCTTCAAGCAGGATATCTTATATAGACGCACCTAAGTCCACTTGATCCTTCCTCTTTTAAAATTCTCCGCAGTTTCCTAACTTGGGCACCTTTCAAAGTTAGATGTTGCAACACCCAGCTACAACATTACCCACTATACTGAACATGACTGAGTTCTAGCCAGTTGCATCCGAATCTATGACCTTCAACTTTCCCGGTTCCTTCAGTCCGCCTCGTAGCAGTTGACTCGACTTGAACTCCTCCTGCCTGCAGCTACTTCCTTCCTCGTGTCATTTCAGCAGGTCTCCTCTCCCGAGGAATGCGCCTACCAAGGCACACACAACCATCTCACCGAAGATCTCCCGATCGTCTTTCCAAACTTGGTCTAAGTTTGGTCTTCCCAAATGATCTTCGTTTGACTCATGGAAATATTATTACTAAACTTGATCTCATCTCATCCAAGTTTAGCCTTCAATATCTTCAAGCATGATCTTCAATCATTTATGCTTGGATCTTCAAATCTTCAATCATATCTTATGTAATCTTCAATCAACCTCCATACATGATTAGGCTCCTTGAATAGCTTTACCCATAATTAGCTCTTGGATATTTCTTCAGATTATGTTGCTAAATATGGTCTTGATAATCTCATTGGCTTGTCCTTTAGTTTGTGTCTTCAAATAGCTTCACACAAACTAATTTTGTCCTTGCCTACCTAAGTTTGTATCTTCAAATAGCTTCACACCAAACCAAGCTCCATGCAATCTTCATGATCTTTAATTCTTACTAATAATGGAATATACCTCTCTCTTCTTTTAGGTAGATCTTTCCAAAAAGGAGTTTTACCAAGGATATAATCTATCATCTAGGATCTTTCCAAAAAGGAGTTTTACCAAGGATATAATCTATCATCTAGGATCTTACCAAGGATAGATAAACGTATCTAAAATAAAACTTACTCTTCTTGAAGAGATCCTTTCAACTTGATGCACTTTCCAAAAAAATAGTTGATCATCACATGACTCTATTGAGAGTAATTTCTTCTAAACATAGTCTCCATCATGATCTTTTAGCCCTCGTTGCTTCACATGTCATGACACATAGCTTCATCCACATCATCATCCTAGTCACTCCTCTTTTTGCCACATCATCTTTCTTTGCCCATGTCACCTCTTGGCTTGTCATATAATGCCAATCCATGTCGTCAGACTTAACAATGGCAATTTGAATTTTTTCATGTATCTTAATTTATTTTTATGACACATAGGTTCGTCACCAAAATATAAGTATTAATAACAATATATTATTGTCACAAGTAAATATCACGGTAGGTGATGATATTGGATAATGTCACTATTTGTTACTAAATTTAATGACATTAATCATCTATCACTAATAGATTTTTTTTTTTTTGTAGTCAAATGCTAAATGTCATTGGAAGATAAAAATACTAAATGACATAAATATTCTTGTATGCTCTACTATTAATTTAGAATTAAAATATAACAAAGTTATTTATATAAATTGACATAGATATGAGTAAGGACATAGCCATAAATTCTTTAGGCGGGTCAAGTAAAAGGTCAAAGGCCCAAACAACAATTTTCTTTTATAATATTTTTATAAAATATAATTTTTGATATCATGCATACTAATTTGTCGAAGGTAGAAAGCAAACAATAGACTTTTCCAAATATTTTTTCTAAAAACATATATTTTTATACTATATAAATAACTTTGGTATAAATATCAAAATGATCCCTCTATTTTATGTTTTCCGGCCTTTTAGTCGCTCTAATATAAAATCCCTCTTTTGGTCCTCATATTTGCACATTTTCATTCTTTAGCTGTAAAATCCGCCCTTTTAATTAGTCCTCGTATTTACATATTTTCATACTTTTTGGTCCATCCAGTTCATCAGCAGGAAGGACCAAAAGAGCAGATCCGTTAATTGGAGGGACCAAAAGGATAGAAATGTGCAAATATGAGCACCAAAAAAGACGAATTTTATATTATAGGGACTAAAAGGACGATAAACGTAAAATAGAGGGATTATTTTGATACTTTGACCAATAACTTTTGCAAGAAAAAAAAACTTTGAGAATTCAAAACAATATATTTTTGCAAAAGAATTTAAATTTTTTATGCTATATAAACCAATTTAATACCAAGGGGTATAAGGGGACAAAAAAATAGATTTTCATAAATATTTTTCTTAAAAATATAATTTTTAAACTATATGTATCAATTTGTACATTGCTTTACATTTAAAAAAAATTGTGAAGAGGGTGTTGTACCATCCGCATATTAGATTTATTTCTTTTTTATTTATTTTTTTATGTAAATTCAAATAGCTCTCTTTCTCTCTTTTTGGATTTTTTTTATCTTTACAGATTTTATTAGAGATATTATATATTAATACTCTTATATATATATTATGTAGAATACCCAATTTAGTCCCTCTAATATGGTTAATCTAGCTCTTAATTTGATCCCTCTAACATGATTTGTCGCTAGAAAACCCCTCTATTTTAATATTTGAGAAATGTAAGTCCCTCTCTCAAATATAATTTGTTCTTAAAAGGTCCCTATGAGGACTTACATTTCTTAAATATAAAAATAGAAAGATCTCCTAGAGACAAATCATATTAAAGGGACCAAATTGGTAGATTGACTATATTAGAAGGACTAAATAGGGTATTCTACCTACATATTACTATCAATAGAATTATAAGAGCAAATGTTACTATCAATGAGTTAGAATTTTGAAGTTAAGAAACTAGTATATATATATATAATTTATTTTATTGATTATAAGGACTAAATTGTAAAAATGCCTATAGATTATCGAAGTAATTTTCAATAGATATTAAAGAAGTTTTATAACTACAATACTAATTTAATATTCAAGTTTCATTGGTTTAAATTTGTCAATAATTTTTTTAAAAAAAAATAATTGCTAATTTTATTTTAAACGAGATTTTATTAAAATATTTTAGTTTTTAATTCAATAAAAAGATATATCCTATAAAATTTTTTGAATAATTTTAATTTATGTAAATTTAATTTAAATTTTATAAAAATTTAAAAAAAAAATTATATATACAAACCTCTCTCTCAATCCCTATTCTTTCTCAATTCTTCTTCTCTCTCGTCATCACTAGGCTCCACTATCTTTTTTTTTTCTCAGTGTTGATACTACAGTCTCTTTTTTTTATCTCATTGTTGCCTCCTATCCCAAGGCACGCGACCACCTTTTGTTAGTTTTTTCCTTTTTTTTCTTTTTTTTAGTTGAAGTTCCTATTTCATCAAAGATCTTCTGAATCTTTAGGAATTTGTATTAGTGTTCCTATGTACTTAGTTCATAAAATTTTTTATTCGATTTTGTTGATGTTATTCTTTTAATTGCATGGCTTGCTTCTAATTTTATGGTTTTTTGTAGTGATGTTAATTCGTTGGAGATGGAAATATTTGATCAACTATTTTGATGGTAAAGAGATTGACATTTGCTATAATCATTAAGTTAAAGTCTTTTTTCCAAAGGTTTGCCAGTAGTAGTGATTTTTGTGCCTTTTGATTAATTTATGTATTTTTTCATTATTATTCTTTTATAATGGAAGACTGTTATAATTTTGATAGTTGTTTGACTAGAACTCTAAGTTGTTAAAGTTTGTCATAAATTAATTAGTTTTTGTTATGAGTATCTATTGTGTTTATTAATAGTTTTTCGTGTGCATATATATAATTATATTTTGAACTTTACTTTTATTAATTTACTCTTATTACATATTAATACTTATTATTTTAAAAATATTTATTTAAGGTTTTATTGAGGCAAGCTCTCCATCAACAAAATAGCATAAACACCATAGATAGAAGAGTTACATCAAGAATAGTTATCTATTTTGATATGATTTACTTAATAATTCTAAATTTTTAATGTTATCAGAACATTTTACGAAATTGAATTTGGTTAATCCATAAGGTTAATTAACTGATGATTGTAAATTATGATAATTGTGTTACTTTTCTTTTTTGAATAACAATATTGATTTAATTTTATTTATAATATATTTTCAAAAATAAATTTTTTAATAATCGATATAATTTATTAAAAAATATTCACTAAAATATGTCATAAATATCAAATATATCAGAAAAACATGATTGTTTGTGACACTATAAAAATTTCACAAATGATATAATATTCAATTAATTGTGATATTACAAAAAATTAATTTATGGCATATTTTTTAACAACTATGCATGTCACAAAATATTTATTTTCATGTGACATATAGTTTTGTCACCTTAATTAAATGATCAATGTATTTAATGGCGAAAATATTTTTTATTAGTGAAACATCTTCATCATCATGGAAATAGACTTTTGTTACTAAATATTTTATTTTTTAATAATTTATAGTGACATTCAACATTTTTTATGACGTTATTCTATTAAAAAGGGTGACAAATATTTTTGTCATTTACTATTTAAAAATCAAAGGAATGCCACAAATGTTGTCGCAAATGATAAAACTTCACCTTATATTTAGTGACAATTCATAACATTTGATAACAGATTGGCACAACGTTTTATGATAAAAATGCACGTCATTAATTATTATAAAATAGGTAACATATAACAATTTTGTCATGTAAAAGGTATCATTGTGTGACAAACATGTAAATCATCACATTAACCTTTTAGTGATGGAGCAAAGAAGACAAAATGTGGTGACAGTAAAAAAGTGTCACAAAATATTTTAGTGACGAAAATATATTATTTTATGACATTATTACATATGCCAATAATTAACAAATTTGTTGTAGTTTGGTCGTAAACTCATCTGGATGGTCCTTATGGGTATCATTACGGGCGTAAGTCCTGCCCGTAAGGTCTTCTGATTTTGCTCTAAACTCCCTCTTATGAGCATAAACATGCCCGCAAGGTTCTCTTGAGGATGCTTTCGGCTGTAAGTCTGGCCGTAAGCTTCCCGTAAGCTATCCGGTTTGCCTTGATTCAATTAATGCCAAAAGAGCTCGCTTTGGGTCTGAAGTGCTTCTTTTAGTTCTCTCTCATTTTTAAGTGCTGTCCGAAGCTTAAGAATGCAAGACACACTATGTTTAGCACAAAATTGCAGAATATGATCCTAATACAAGCCTAATGAGTGTACAAAATGATATGAAATAATACAATATTATACACTCATCAGCTGTACTGATTACTAAAAAAAAATCAAATTTGTGAAGATTCGAGTCCCATGTGCCACCAGCAATAACATAGGTACATGTTTAAATAGAGCAAAATAATACTCTGGAGAACTCCCTGAGAAGTGCAAGGCTGAAGTACGACTGTGTTCTAACCGTGCAAATTACAAGAATAAGGAGAGATACCATAATCTTTGAAACACCAGCAAATCGCACTAGTGTTCAGGGCTTGCTTCTGCAAAGCACAGTTAGAGGGCCAAGAACAAGGGTGATCTACAAATATTTAGACAAAATTGTGAAAACCTGTGATTACCAAGGTCTTAACACAGCCAGATGCATGCTTATGCTCTAATCACATACATAGTTAAGAGCCTAGATAACTCTATCAACTTACTTAATCAAGTAGAAAGAGAGAGTGTATCTTGTAAAATGTTATATTTGGAGTGAGTATTAAAAGTATAGTTTAGAATATTCTCTCCTCATTCAACAAAAAAGAATTTGAGAAGAAGTGAGTCATACTCATCTTTATTGCAGAGGAAAACATTTACTACAAGTAAAGCAAACCTCTCACACTATTAAAGCTTCTCCAAAGATGAAAAGAATTGAGAACCAAAAATCCTTGATGAGTTTTGATAAGTGCTGAGTGTACACATATTTTGTATTATTTTTTACACTCAATTGGCATATATTTAATATTTAAATGGTACTTATCTAGTGCATATATTGTTTTCAGGGCGAACGTGAAGCACAAAGGACATAAGGAGGCTAATTAAAGCATTATAGAAGAAATTTAATAGGAAAGAAGCTCCCTTGGCATCAACCATAAGAATAAGCCAACTAGAACACCTTATGGCCCTCTTACAGCCTCACTTATGGTCGTAAGCCCCAAACATAAGATCTTGTGGGTTGGGCTTACACCTGTAAGTTGAAGCATAAGGACTAGACATAAGGACTTATAGGTAAGACTTGTACCAGTAAGCCAGGGTATAAGGGCCAGGTAGAGAACCATATGGGAAACATGCACTTATGCTCGTAATAGGGGTCACAAGTACCAGACAGTGGAGCTTACTGTCAAAAGTTGGACCGTAATACCCAGGCAAAAGACCTTATAAGCAACACTTACGGCCTTAAGTTGCCCATAAGGCATGAAACTATTCATCTCCGGGTTCATATGGGTTCATTCTTATGTCAGTAAGGAGCCCGTAAGGGACTAATCATAAAAGGATTTACTGAGGGTTTGAAGAAAAGCTTTTGATAGCCGAACAAGGAGAAGAGCAAGGAAGATTTCCAAGTGTTCTTCTAGCAATCTAAGCAAGTTTGAGGACTCACCACCAATCTATTGCATCAAGGAAGCCATTTAGAAGCGTTCGCAGCGGCGTCTGTAGAAGATTCGTTGGTGTTCATCATAAATCCAAGACTAAGAAGCTTGAGGGAGTTTTAATGTTTTTCCTTGTATGCATTGCTTCTTTTGGGTTGTATGATTGTTTTTTATTAATAGTGACCTAAACTTCATGGTGTTTGGACATAAATAGAATGTAGGATTTATTCTTTAGATGACATAGGTTATAGACCTTTAATCTTGTATTGACTTTTATATTGCATTATCATACTTTTGATTGTATTCTTAATGTCTTAAATCCCATCATTACGAGAGCTGGAAATTTCATGATTGATGTATGCGTGTGTAATTAAGAGATCCACCATGTATAGACTTGCCGCAATTGAAGGAAGGCATGAGTTCATCTAAAGATGGGCACTTTTTATATTGAGATTGTCTCTCCCTGTGTTTCTTCCAAGTGAGTTGACATTAGGGTTACTTTCCTTAAAACAATCATAAGAAGTGAGTGTTTGAAAGATATTTCAACCTTAACTTCATATGGGATCAGGACCAATTGCTTGGAGAGGAGAATTGGCTAAGTCTCGACCACGTGTTTTCTCTAGAAATAGTTCATCAAGTGTATTTTATAGTCGGAGGGTAGTCTATACGACGTTGTATGGAGCCAATTATTGATCACCTTGAGAAAGGGGGTAATCTGTTTTAGGAACTCTCTCGATTCAATTGATGTGCAATTTACTAGTGCAACCTTGTCTGGATCTTCATACAAATACCCTAAGGAAATCTATGCCCAGACACCTTCTCGTTCTTAATCTGTTGTCAATTTGTATTCGCCATTAGTTGATTCCTAGTTTTCTCATTTTTCTTCTTGATTTGACACTATTGGTCTTAGTTTAGGCCGAATAGCGGAAGTAAAGTTAGTATTAGTAATTCCGAGTTCTTCATGGATCGATAACCCCATATTCATTGCACACTTTACCACTTGATTGGCAGGCACACATAAGTTTTAGAGATGACGTTCTTCTTCACGGTTCACAAATCAAAGATCAAGAAAAGAATGAAGGAAAGAAGCAAAAAAAGCAACTGTCATTACTGAAAAAGGGTCCTCTTATATATTCATATAAATGAACTAACTGAACCCCCGGCATACTTGTAACTAACTAACTGAAAACAGTTAACTAATAACTGCACTTTATAGCAAGTAGATCATAATATTCCACACAGGGACGGAACCAAGGGGGGGCTAGCGGGGGCTTCAGCCCCCCCTCAACTCCGACAATCTCTTTATCCGGCCGGCAAAACCAGCGGCCATTTCATCCTTTCCAGCCCTTCCAGCCCCTCCACTTCTAGCCTAAGGCAAAAGAGAACTCACCAAATCTATCAGTCACATGAAACCAAATACCAATCCTGCAAAAAGCTTCAAAGAAACCGGATTCCAAAACCCTAATGCCAATAGAGAAACCAGCCTCAATTGAAGAAATCAAAGAGAACTTATCCCATCAAAATCCCCATGACATTAATCTTCAACTTCTACAGACCACCACCACGATTTATTCCTGAAAAAAAGAAAAAAAATTGGTGAAAAAAATCGCGAAAAGGGAGGAATGGCGGAACAACGCTTTTAGGGTTACGAAAGGCGTCCGGAAAAAACCAAATGGTTTGGATTTGTGAAGATGATGCGGTTTTTGTTTTTTTCTTTTTTTTATATATGCCCTTCTAAAGTTATTAATTTAGAAAAGTATCCGATTTGTACTTTACATATTAACCCTCAAAATATTTGTAAATAACTTGTATATTCTGGCTTGTATATTTGTTAAATATAATTTTAGTTATCTTGAGGATTTAATTGAAAAAGTGCATTATTGCTTATCAACAGAATAAAAGCCGTAAAACCCCTCAAAACCTCACTCTTCAAAAGTCCAAAATGCCCCCCGCGAACATTATAATTCCCTCCCGCTCCCTTCTCTCTGCCACATACTTGTAACTATGAGTCTTTGAAAAGGAAAAGGAAAAAAAGACCAAATATACACAATCGATGAATGAAAGTTTTTTTATAGTTTGCCTTCAGCCCCCCCTATCAATAAGTTCTGGTTCCGTCCCTGATTCCACATCAGCTTGTTTCAATTTCTTCTACTACCTTTATTTCTGTTAAAGAGCATAAGCATATCATGCGTAATGTAGGCCAGAAAGATCCACTGACTACAAATTTCTCAAACAAGAAAAACACGACAAAATAAAATCATTATATATATATATAGAAAAATAGATATATTTGGTTTGCATGATCATGCAAAGCTAATCTGTGCATGGAATGGGTTCTTCATGGGAACAAACAGCTCTGCCTTCTCAGAAAGATCCACCTCCATCCCCTCCACTTCCTTGAACTCCATCTCATTGACCAAATTAGCCACGAAGTACTGGAGCTGGATCATGGCCATGTCCAAGCCAGGGCACATTCTCCGCCCGGTTCCAAACGGCATCATCTTGATCTCACTCTTCCCACACTGGACGTCCACTCCTTCTCCTTCCCCTCCAGCCATAAACCTCTCTGGCTTGAACTCCAATGGTTCCTCCCACACCCTCCCATCCAGCCCCATGCCTGTCACCAAACAGTTCATCACGGCGTCCTTAGGTATCAAGTACTCATCCACGAGCACGTCCTGTTTCACTCTGTGGGGAATCAAGAAATGAGCTGGCGGGTGACGCCGCAAAGCCTCAAAGATCACCGCCTTCAAGTATGGCATCCGTTGTAGTTCATCCATATGAATTTCTCTTTTCTCATCTCCTACCACTCCATTGATCTCCTGCTTTAAATTCTTTTGTACATCTTGGTGCTTCACCAAGCTCGCCATTATCCACTCCAAGCCTGCGCAGGTAGACCAGATGCTAGCATCCAGGAATTCAGAGCAGAAGCTCACAATATCCTCTTCACTTAGCTCTCTCACATTCCCAACTCCATTTGGGACTCTAAGTTCCAGAAGTGAATCCACATAAGATATCACATGACGCTGGTCTCTTTTGTGAATTGCTAGTTGTTTGCGAGCTCTGATTAAAGGAATGAGAAGTTCCTTTTGAGCTCTCCGGAGCTGTTTCAATGTCCTCAGACTTCCCAGAAATAAAAGCAGCGCCACCTTGGGCATTAAATTCAAAGCAAAGTGTTTGTCCACAAGAAATAACAGTTGCCACTGCACGTTCTGAATCTGTTTCACCATCTGCTCATCTAACTTCACTATTCCGAAGCACAACGAGATCATTAAGAAAGACAAGGAGTTCTTGATGCTGTGAATTGGGATGACAACGCCACCATTGGCCTTGGATTCATTCTTGAGACGGTTGAGCAGTATATTAAGAGCCATGCGGTGGACGTGAGTGCTTGACTTGGTGGTGGCTTTGCATGGGTGGATAACTTCTGAGGCGAGGTTACGACGGAGGAGACGCCATAGAGAGCCATAAGGTGTGTTGTTGATGGAGTGAAGGTTGGTGTTGAGATCACTGCCTAACACAGGCCGAGGCCGGTCAGCGAAAACCTCACCGTTCTCAACCAGTGATCGGTGAATATGGTCCCCGTCCATAATGAAGATGACCGGGCGAGCACCAACATATAGAGTGAAAATAGGGCCATACTTAGCACGAAGATGGTGAAGAGTGGGTTCAAGTTGGGAGAAAGGTTTTGTGAGCCATAGTAGGTTGCCAAGTAGAGGTATTGTTGGAGGGCTTGGTGGAAGTCTTATTCTTCTTATTCTTTCTCTTCTATTGAGGAGCAATGAAAAAGAGATAGTGACAAAGATGAAGATGAGCAATATTGGTGCCATGTCTAATGATATGTGAACATGCATGAGCTTATGCTCGGCACATTTTATAGAGATTTTGTCCAAGTGACAGCTAGTCCATCACCATCGTGATTTATTCCTTATATTTATATAGCAAATAAATTATTCAAACCTTGAATTTAATTATTCAGATATAACGCCTTGGTGCTTACTGCCAAAAACAATTCTAATGACAATGGCCGGCCAACAAAATGGTTATTAATTTGGCAAAATATTGTAATTGCAACTGGTAGCCTTCCCTCTACCTGGCTATAGCCTCATTTTTGGACACCACCACTTTGTGGTCTGCTACCATAGCTAGCTTTTAACCACAAGCTCTAGTTCCCCACAAACATCCCATGAAAAAAAAATTATTACACGAGAAAAGGGAGGTGAGGTTTAAACTAGCCACCATTTTAAAGCTGAGGAAATTGATGTTATTGTGAGGTATGTACACCATGGTATGAATGGCTACGTTGAAGGGCTAATTTGGTTAGATTAAGAGTGGGCAACAGATAATGGGAGGGTAAGTCCGTGTACAGATTTGAGAGGATGAAGAAAAAAAAAGGTATGTTTTACAGATTAAAAAATATATATTTATTTATTTATAGGTTGGCCGGCAGAGGATCATTTCTAAGAGAATCTCAGTTGCATGTGTTGACTTTTCAGCAGTTGAGATTTCTGAGATCAAAGAATATCTGCAGAGCAATTTCATAAAGAAGCTAGAGAGTTACAAGAGGAAGAAGACGAACGACTTTCTTGACTTGTTTTCATTCATCTGACTTTTTTCCAATGCATTCTAACCCATTAATACAAGGACACTAACTTTTTCAAAAAGTTTTCATCACAACATAAACAAATATATTCTAGTAAGTTAAAGACAGCAAAACATTTTGCGGCCTTTTCAAAAATAATCACAGTGCTATTTTATTTTTCAAAATTATCGCCATTGTATCAATATCCAGTCATCACCCATGTGCTGAGTTGCTAACTAGATATTTTTAAATTAAAAAATTATATATATTTTTATATTTTAACCGCTCATTTTTTTATAATTATTTAAATAATTTATTTATGATATTTTTAATCCAATTTTTTTAAAAAATTATTATTAAAATAGAAAATATTATTTAAAATTAGAATTATTATTATTAATTATTAAAACAGTAATTATTTTTAATTATAATATTTTGACACAAAGTAGACCCAAACTGAACTCCGTTATCTGCTGCAGTGTACCAGTGTTCCTTTGCTTAGGTGCGCTGGGGGACGCACGTACGGTGCTCTTCATCGCTAGAGACATGGCGTGCAAGGCAATGGAATGTCCTGATGGCTCCTGGTGAGGCACTCGAACCTCGCCAAGGTACTGAGCGGTGCACGCTCGCAGTGGTGGCACTTGTTCCTTGGGCACTCGGTTTTGTCCGCTCGGCAAAACTTGACCTGAAAAGTTTTTATGTGATGCCAAGTGATGTGGCGGGGCGTCATGCCGGGATGCCACCATCGCCCAAACAACGCCGCCAACGCCGCGGCTCGATCACTTGATAACCCGAGCACACTCTAATCAAATTCATAACTTACAAGTGATTTCATTACTAAAATAATTTAAAATAATTCTTACTATAATAATAATATTTTACTAATAATAATAAAAATAATTTTATATAAGTCCAACTTCAATAATTGGCACTATAATAATAATCAAAATATTATTAAAATAATTTAAAATAATTACTGTTTTAATAATTAATAATAATAATTCTAATTTCAAATATGTTTTATATTTTAATAAAAAAAAGTTTAAAAATTTTGGGTTAAAAATGCCACAAATAAATTATTTAAATAATTATAAAAGAAATTAGAGGTTAAAATATATAAAAAAAATATTATTTTTTTAATTTAAATATATCAAGATCCATTCAGCACCCATGTAGTGACGGGACATTGATATAATAGCCCTAGGTCATTTTGACAATATTAAAAATAGTTAGGGTCAATTTGGAAAAAGCCCTATTGTGTATCTAAAGATAAATCACTAGCCCAGCTAGAGGTGGGCACGGGCCGTCCGTCAACCCGGCCCAGCCCGCCGGATCACTGACCCGGCGGGCCTGTTCATTGACCCGTAACTGGCCTGTACTGTAGACAGGTCGGTTACGGGTTGGGTCAAGCCCAACCCGTGACCCGGCGGGTTGACCCGCCGTGTTCAAACCAGGTTTGGAACCGGGTTGGATCCGTCGGACCGGTTCGAACCCGGTTCCAAACCCATGACCTTAAACTTGGATAGCAAAAACTCAACCACTTGATCTACAATTTGTTTCAGACATTTATTGGAAACAATTATATATAGATAGATGTAGGATATGGATCAAAATAATTTACATATATATTTAATTTATAAAAAATTAAGAGACCATATAATAAATTAAAAAATTTTATAAATCAATCAGTAAAATATCAAAGTATCAAACAATAAATTTTCATAAATATATTTTTTAAAAAATAATTATTTTGTTAATCGTTTTTTGGCTCATAAGCACTAAGTCTCTACACATGCACACTCTTAAATTCTCTTAAGTAGGGGCACTTTCATTTGTCACATATATATTAGATTATTTTGTTTCAATTTATAAAATAAAAAAATAAAATTACAAAAAATTGTTTTTGAATTATGTATATCAATTTATAAAAATATATTAGTAAAAAAGGAGTATCTTTAAATAATAGTTAACACCATATTATTTTGATAAGTAACTTTTTTTTCAATGACAACATGATGAGCACAATAATAACCCTATAGTTAGAGACCAAAGTGAAATCTAGAGCCAACCCTAATTATAATAAATAAATAAGTTGATGATAACTTCAATTTAAAATAAGAATACTACTTGATATGTAATTTTTGGTGCACTTAAAAAGGTGTGCTAATAATTTAATTTGATAGATAAACAAATTAAAATGTAGTTTTTTTATCCTTTTTAAAATTATTTTGATATGTCTTAAAATTTTTTAAGTTATTATAAATTATTTTAAATTTTTTGTTGTTTGGGATTAAATTTTAAAAAATATTTTACAACTTCTTTATATTTATTTATGTTTTATACTAAAACAAGAAAGATTTGTAGGTCAATTGGTTAATGCGATTAATTTTTTTCCTAGAAATTTTCTGAATTTTTTTTTTCAGAATTTTCAGAATTTTTTTGAATTTTTTCATATTTTTTGTGAATTTTCAGAATTTTTTAGTTTTTTTAATTATTTTATCCGGCGGGCCGGCCTGGCACACCGAGTCATCATGGAAGCCGGGCCAGTTTCTGGCCCGGCTTCCTGTGACCCGGGTCCGCCGGGTTAGACGGGCCAACCCGGCCCAGCGGGTTCTATACCCAGCCGGGTCGGGTCTGGGTCGGTGGGCCGGTGAACTACAACCCGGTGGGTCGGGCCCGCCGGGCCGGTTAATCGGCCCGTGCCCACCTTTAAGCCCAACATTGAGTGCACCGCTCCTTTGTCATTAGCCAGTGCAAAAAAAAACAAGGTCTCAATGGGTTGTTTCTGTTTGCTCTTTCATTGGCTGTTGAATAGTCAGGACTTCGGTTTTTGGTATAATCATCAAAATAGTCCTTGCACTTTTCTCTCTCTTCCCTTTTGGTCACTCTACTCAGAAATGCTCAATAGTCAGCTCCACATTAGTTCCAAAGATGACTTCCAAACAATGTGCAACATTCACTGGTTATTTAAAATAAACGTGGTTAATATGTTGTTAGAGACTGTGAATAGTAACACAGAAGACAACTCTGGGTCATCGAGACCATCGTATATATCATATATCTTTTATTCTTTCATTTTTTTATATTTCTGCTTACGCGATAGCTGTTGTCCTTCTATTCAATTTTAATGGTGTACACATATGATACGGTGATCGTTATGCTGGTTTTTTTTGCTCATTAAAACGTTTTCGTATTTATTCACGTTAAATTGTAGTTAGTTTTTAGTTTTGCAGTTTAGATTTTTGCTTTTTGTTAAGATTTTGGTAGTAAGCATTCGATTATAAAGTGTTTCTGTTTATTTATTGAACTAACAATTTACTTTTTCCATCATACCAGGGAAACATCGTCAATGCTACCGCCAGTGTTACATGAAGGACCTTTAACAATACGTGATCTGTCAAGAGATTCAGAAGCTGAGTTTACTATGATTGGTCATCGTTTTGAAAATGCGAAAGACTTTAAGGATGCATTGTGTTACTTAGCCGTCAAATGCAATTTCAACTTTCGGTTCATAAAGAACGATAGAGATTGAGTGACTGTGACATGTGCTGATGAAGATTGTCAATGGCGCATTCATGCCTCAAGAGATGGAAACCTCCCTACATTCAGGATTAAAACAACACAACATAAACACACATGTGGTGGGGGCGTCAACACACCATTTCACCCGAGAGCATAAAAGAAATGGGTCAGTAGGAAGGTAATAATGAATTTATGTGATCGGCCACTATACCGAGCAGTGGATATACAACGAGATATATTACGTGACCACGGTGTTCGTCTGCCGTACAAACAAGCCTAGATGGGTAAAGAGTTGGCAAAGGGAATTCTTCATGGCAGTGATATAGCAAGCTATGATCTGTTGGTATGATATGCAGCCAAAGTTTCTGAAACTAACCCAGGTAGCATCATTATTATCGACACTGATGGAGAATGATTCAAGCGTGGGTTTTTTAGTTTTCGTCCTTTTCTTGATGGTTTCAAGCTGGATTGTAGGCCTATGTTTTTCTAGATGGAACTCAATTGTTGGCAAATACGGCGGTATCCTTTTGGGTGCAACAGCCAAAGATGGCAATGAAGGATTTTTTTTCATTTAGCGTTTGCTATCGTGGATAATAAAACTGATGATAACTGGACATGGTTTACACCAACTTTGGGTGATGCAATATACGGTGATGACGACTACACCAATATTATCACATTCATCTCCAATAGGTCGAAAGGACTTGTGAATGCTATTCCGAAGGTTTTTTCCTTCCGCCCTGCATGCTTATTGCTTGCGACATCGACATGCAAATTTTCTTAAATCAAATGGGCAGCTAGGAAAGTCATTAAAGGATGAGTGTTGGAGTTTGATTATGAAGATTGCATATGCCTACACGTCTTTCGAATATGATGAAGCTATAGGCTCCCTATTGGCCACTTCAAGACAAGCACACCATTGGATGTTCCCGAAATCGGACATTTCACATTGGTGCAATTACTTGCTTAGAGGCCAGAGGTGGGGTGAAATGTTCCAGAAATCAGACATGTCACGACAAACCGTTGAACGACTCTCGCCAACTCCGTATTCGACCGCCTATCTAAAAAAAAGGCCTGGTCATCCGAGGCACTAGCGGATTAAGTCACAAGCATGGCATGTGCGGCAAATACATTGTAGTCGGTGTCACTCAATCGAACATAACTAGGCAACATGTAATGAAGTAATCACAGACTAAGCACCAGGTGGAGTGCATGTTTTTGTTGAACAATGAACTAGGGTAACATGTTTTGAAAATCGTCCATGAATGTCTAACCGTAAACAGTAAACCATATATGTCAACAGTAATACTAGCCATGAATGGCGAATTTTGAAGTATAAATAGTGTTTTTGGTCAGCAGATAATGAAAATGAACTGGTATCTGTGGAAGTAAACAAAAAACCACATATGTAAACGGAATCATACATTAACGAGCGGCATAATCAATTTATAAACAATAAACACAACAATTGGATACAAGTAAGCTTTATTGGTCAGCAAGCAATGAAAGTGATGTATAAGGCGATTAGGTAACCATAACCTGGCATATATGAATAGTAATAAACAATAATGACTGTTACTATTACTGAGGACATTCATTTAATGTTAGGTATTTGCTGATTCGGCACAATCACCACTCGGCTATGCCTCTTCATTACTCTCTGGAATGGGTGGCGCGGTCTTTCGTTGCTGATTAGTTTCTTGGTGGCTTTGTGGTGGCTCATCATCTATTTTTTTCCCAGTGTATGTACTTGCCTCTGACGCTTCTGTAGGCAATGCTAACTGGGGTGTGTTTCGTATGATGCCATCTGACAAGATGCGTACAGCTTACTTCCGTCGCAGATGGGTAACATCTGAGTGGGATACACTGAGTTCCTCGCCATGCAGAAGCTGTTCCATGAAGCGCATCAGGTACACTAGATAATCGACACTGTCCTCCCTCTGTTGTGGACAGTCATGAACATGACTAAGAGTATATGATGCCATCTTATTGATATTGAATTTTTTCCGCAAACGATCTTCAAACAAGGAACGCTGCAAAACACAAAAACAGTGTTACAAAAAAGTAGCAGAAACTCAAAATGGGTATCAATATTACCATGGCATTTGCTTCTTGATCATGAACTGGACTGCGGACAGATGAATGATGAAAATATTCCTCCTCGTCTTTATCAATATTACCATGTCTTGGACTATGGGCTCAATGTCCATGAGGTGGTTGAATGGTGTCCGTCGAAGTATATCCCAGTGCCTTTGTGTCATCATCTTCTTCAACTGGTTGAAGGTATCAACAACTGGTGCTAAATAACAGCGTCCGTTCACAAGATTCCCTGAATTGTCACCCATAATCCTCCTAATCACACAAACAAAACAAACTGGTCAGGCGATATATACTTCTTGAATAACAAAGTCATAACCCACTATATCTTTGCCAAATAATATAATTTGCCCATAATATCAACAAGTACTCACAGTGCAAGCAATTGTCTTTTGTAAATGAACAGAACAACAGAAATGTAAACAATAAACATTAATAGTAATCCCATTCATAATAAAAATACATTAATCCTAAATGTTAATGATCCATTCACATCTTTTTTTGGTTCTAAATGTTAATCGTCCATTCATAATACAACTAAAGAGATACAATCTCATTGGTAACAGGATTGTTAGAAAAAAAAAAAAAAAAATCGAACATCAAATACATTTGTAAATACTAGCCCTAAAATAAATTCCACATGATGATAACAATGGTATTAGAGAGATTCTGCGCACATAAGACAGTTGCTTTCATGCATTCGTGCGGATTTATTCATTACAAGTGAAATTAGGGCACAAACCTATTGTACAAACTAACTACCCACTCAAATTTCACGTCTTCATCAAGGAATTACAGGGCTTATGCACAATGATAATCCAATTTAAACCATAAACGCAAGATAAGATTAACAAAGGGTGTGGCCTCCAATGCCGTCGGCCTTCAAACCTTTTTTTTTCTTGAGTGTGCAAATAGAGGGCAAGGATGCTCTCAAGCTTTCTCCTTCTCTCCGATAACAGCGAGAAGAACACATGCCAGGTGTGATGTGGCCGTTCAACGGAGGAAGATGAAAAGGTTCTCTTTTCTCGGGAGAAGATAATGAGATGAGTATGGGGATGTGATGTGATGGTTACTTAATAACTATTTAATTTTCAACCTTTTCAAAATCTTATAACCAACTGAGGGCAAGAGAGACATTTTACCCTGTTTTTAATACTGTTAGTGAACTGTTGGACTTGAAAGTATTTGTATAGAAAAGGGAGGACTTATAGGGGATATGGAAAAGTCAAAGGACTTTTTACTCCATTGACAAAATGGGAGGGATGCTCCATGAAATTCCTCTAATTTTAATATTTTTACTATATTAAATATGGTATTAATAATTAAAAATTTTAATTGCATAATAGGCATTGATTTCATCATGGGCATTAAATTAGTATTATATTAGATATTTAATAGGATGTTGTAATGGAAATAAATGATAATATGATTGGAGAGGGTTTTAAGGAAGTTTTTTACTTTTTTCTTCATATATTTAAAGTGGCATAGATTTCATCATGGCCATTAAATCAGTTTTATATTAAATCCTTCGTATTTTTTTTTAAAATTTTTTGGTTTAAAAAATATTTAAAAATATTTATTTGCTATTATATTAAATATTAAAAGGTGCAAAAAATATAGGAGACTAATAGATAATATTATTATATTAAATAAGATCTCCTAATGAAAACAGATGATAATCTGATTTGAGAGGGTTTTAATGAAGATTTTTAAACTCTTTTTTAAAGAATTTTCCCCATTGCATTATGAACATATAAGGTTTAATGGAATTGATTATCATGGGCATTAAGTCAGTTTTATATTAAACATTTAATAAGACGTACTCATGGAAACATATGGCCTTTGGAAATTGAAAATCTTTGCTAAATTTATTTGGAATTATTGGTTTAGAAAAGAATAAACAACATTTATTTGGTATGACATAAAATATGAAAAAAAAATATTGTGTTATTAATAAAAAAAATTATAATTAAATGAATAAAAAAATTAAACGACATTTAATTGGTATTATATTAAATTACAACATAAGTTTTATTTTTTAAAAGAAAAATTACCAAATAGTTTTATATTTATTAAATGATATAGATTGGGTTTATGGGAAGATAAATAGACAATTGTAGAAGAAGATGAAAAATCTAAAATAAATTTAAATTTTTTTATTATATTTAAGTTATATATATATATATATATATATATATATATATATATATATATATATATATATATATATATATTACTTATGATATTAATAATTTGAAAAACTTTAATTACACTTTTTATTTATGCAATAATTGTCTATAAGATCTTTGAAAGTTGAAAGTATACAACAGTTCCATTGTATGAGTTGTTTAATTATTTTATTATAATTCTATAGTGTTTGAAAGAATAAATTTAAATTTTTTATTATATTTAAGTTTTTACTTATATTACTTATGATATTAATAATAGAAAAACTTTAATTGCACTTATTTATTTATGCAATAAATGTCCATAAGACCTTTGAAATCCAAAGTACTCAATAGTTTCCATTGAGTTGTTTAATTATATTATTTTTATAATTTTGCTATGAGAGTATTTCAAAAAACAAATTTAAATTTTTTTATTATGTATAAGTTTTTTTTATATTACTTATGATATTAATAATTGAGAAAAATTGAATTGCACTTATTTATTTATGCAAAACTCCGATGCGAAGCCTGGGAGAATGCCTAGTTAGTTACAATCTAGGTGAAGAATAAAGGCCCACAATAACATAAAAAGGGTAAATTTTTCTAGTGAGTACCTAACTTTGACCTTATTTCGGTTTGAGCACTAACCTTCAATTTGTATCAAAATGAGCACTAAGTTTTAATTTCATTTCTTCGGCGGGGTAATTGGGGATTTCCGGTGGATTTTTGGTGACGTGGAAGCAGAAAAGCTTGCTAGTGGATAAGTTGGCGAGTCGGTAACGTGGACCCAGGGCATCCATGATGAGTGTACAATGCTCATATATTTTATATCAATTTGTATGGGTAATATTTTTGGTTGAGCACTAACCTTTGGTCATATTTCAATTTGAGCACCAACATTCAAAATGTATCAAAGTGAGCACTAATATTTAATTTAATTACACCGGTGAGACTATTTGGTTTTTTGGCAAGAATTCAATGAAGTGGCAATCGCAAGGAGCATAATAGTGAAGTTACAGTCCAGCGTTTATGGCCATAAGCTGGGCAGCAACACAAACAGAAGACCTTACGGACGGGCCTTACAGCCGTAAGTCTTCTAGTAAGGCTCACAACCATCTTCTCCAACTACCTTATAGCCTAGCCCTTATGCCCGTAAGCAGCCTGTAAGCAGTCGGGTATAAATAGTTATAGTTGCTAAAATGCCTAATTATGGAGTTTAAGAGGGTTTTGTAACTAGTCTTTTGTTGGTGAGCATTATGAGTGTATTAGCTTGTATTTTTGTGTTATTGGATGAAGTTATCAATGGTTGTAATTATGATAGAGTAAATTGCTATTAAAGAACACCTAAAATTTCCTTTTTTTTGGTGTCTTATATTGGAATTTCAAATATGAATATTTGTTGAATTTTAATTTGTAGAACATATAAAGTAGGAAATATCATGTTTGTTATTGATAAGAATTCATCTCAATAGGTATCTAAGTTCATGGATTTATGCCTTAGGTTATTGGATTTTTAAAAAAAAAATGTGTTGGGAGGAGGGGACGGGGATCCCCGCAGGGACGAGAAGTGGGGACTTCCTCCTTCTCGATTTCCCAATAGGGGTAGGGATAGGGAATCCTCGTTCCAGGATAGGGGAATGAGTGGGGAGATGCTTACTGCACTGCCCTACCTAGTGCTCATCTCTACACTTATTAATGTAATTTGTATATGTCTACATGACTGAATGTATATATTTTATTAAATCCTTACATAATGTGTACCCTACATCCCAATATATTATCTTTGTTGTAAAAAAAATAAAAAAGATAAATCTAATACAAAAGAATGACTAATGATAGAGGCAAGTGTTCATGCCGATCGTGTAATAAAGTGTTAAAAAGTGGGAAATCTGTCCATAATCATTATAAACAAGTCAAAGTATACTAAGCATTAAGGTTCATAGCATGTGGCACCGTAGAACTGTTAGCCCTTCATGAGTTCATGTAACTGAAAGAGAAAAATAGGTACGAAAACATAAGAAATCATGTCTCCCTCTTTCTTACTCAAACTCCTTAATTAGACTCAAAGAACTACTTCAATTGGCTAGATTTACTCCTCAAATGTACCTCCAATACTCTCCTAGTCTCCCCAGAAGGTGTGATGAAGTCTAGTCTTGACCTTCGGCGAATATCTAGAAGTTGCTCTCTAAATCCTTGTCAAGCTCTCATCAAGAAAAGCTAGATCTGAGAAATAAAAAGAATTTCTCGGGCTCAACACGGCCTAAGCAAGGGTGTGTTTAAGCCATGCTTCTCTTGGGGCTTTGGTGGAAATCGGTTAAGTGTCCAGGCAGAGAAATACACTAGGAGAGAGTACGGTCATGCTCTTCCTGTGCTCCACCAAGCATACTTTTGAAAGAACATTAAACCTGTGCTTCAGATGTGTGTAGAGAACCCTAAAATTCATGAGAAATACACAGGGAGAGCATGGTCGAGCTCTATCTATGCTCAGCCCAAACATGCTCGTGAAGGGAACATTGTGACTATGCTTGGGCCGAAAGAAGAAAACTCCGAATCCAAGGAAAAACACATTGAAGAAACATGCCGGTGATTTGCCCATGCTTACCCTAGAGCACACTAGTGCTTGCCTTGTAGCTCAGCTCTCCTGAAGACTGCAATAAGCACAATGAAGGAGCAGAACCGTGCTCAAGTCATGCTTAGCTAGAACACTTAGAAAAATATTGTGCTTCTCCCGATTTTGATTCCACTGCTATTACTTTTGAGCCCTGGAATTCTATACAATAAACAAACTATACCCATAATAGCATCACATATAACAAAAGAATGCTGAAGGACAAGATAAACTATGAATTGGAGGTATATAAAACATGATATGAAATGCACTCATCAAACACCCTCATACTTGAATCATTGCTTGTCCTCAAGCAATCTCGTTCATCTGACATAAAATAAATTAGTGCATGACCTCTGATCCCAACACACTAGAAATTCCAAAGTGTAGAGAAACTATCGGAGGTTAGTGCAAAAATCAAGATTGCTCAAATTAAGGACCACACTCTTACTTCAAGAACCTTGTGTGTGTGTGTAAATCCTAAGATGAGTTCCCCACATGCTTTTGGATCAACCTAATCCATGAAGACTTTATTTCAACTAAACTAAGTGGGTAGTAGCTTCATACACCCTAAAGGAATCCTTCTCTCCTGGTAGGTCATCAAATGTACACTTGTAATGCCCAAAATTTGACTAATCAAGAGGGGATTTCACTCTTCTAAGACGATAGCTCTTTCTACCATCTTTTTACAAAATATTTACAAATAACTGGTAGGGCATGCCCTAAAGGAATTCGACTTTCCATTTTTTTTTTTTACAAAAGAACAATGAACAAAACCTAGAGTCTCTAAAACAAGTTTTCATCCTAAAAACAAGTGGCTCTACACTTAGGGTGACATGGACGAACCTAGGTTTTCAAAGCAAGAGCGAGTCTATAATTTAGCTCAAAATAAAGACACAAACACTACCGTACCCCCCTAGACTTAGGAATTTCTATCAGAACAAATATGGATCATCCTAAGTCATGCAATCATCATAATAAACAAGTGTAGAACCCTTCCCCACACTTGAATGGTACATTGTCCTCAATGTACATAAGATGCATGAGTAAACAATAACAATTGAGGACAGATAAAAGAAAAGACAGTTTTATTGAGCTTCCCTGAACACAGAGAGTGATGTTGCCGCTCTCAACGTGTGTTTCAATTTTCATTCAACCATACAATTCCTAAGAGACAAAAATGAGGCACACAAGTGAAGCTTAACCCAAAAGAGATAACAAAAGAAAAATAAAGACAATACAAAAGTAAAGACCGAAATGAAACTAATCAAATTATCAGTTTAGCAGGGGACTCCCCTAACCAACTGAATTAAACACAAATCCATAAGTGCAACAAAATAAAAGAACAAGACTAAGAAATAAAAAAAATGAAAGGTAGCGGTTAAAAATCAAAATGGAGCACTCTATGAGGACTCAGAGGATGAGCAACTTGGTCAGAGTAGTTGATAAACATCTAAATGTACGTATTTTGTACGTACTGCTGCGCATGTTTATTGTATTTTATTGAGAACTTGATGCCTTTTTTATGGTTTAATCGTTTTATTTCATGTTTCAGGCACAAAAGAAACCTAGGTGAGCTCAACGATGGAATGTAAGAAGAAATCGACATCAAAAACATCATTTCTGGACCCCAGGCACTGTACATGCATTGTAGCAGCCCGAACATGAAAATTTCAGAAAAAGTCTAAGTCTGGATTTCCTTACAGCGAGATATGACCATCCTTGCGGGCAGTATTGTGAGGGTGAGGCCACCCGCAGGGAAGCCCGAGTTCATCCCTTTATAAGCATTGTTAGGGTTTCTTTTGAATTGGGGAGGCCTTCTTCTTGGAGCTCACCACCACCACACCAAATCTGAGCTAGAAGTAAGGTTTTGAGGGCATTTCCACGGAGGATTCGACGAGGAGAGCGCGATTTTGGGCGAGATCTACTCCTAGGGCTTGTGTAGAGGAGGTTGAAGACAAGGGAAGCCACCTCTTGTGTGGCGTCTTTGGAAGCTTCTCCGGCCTTCATTCTTTGAGGGAGTGTTTCTTATGTTTTGTCTGGTTGTTTGCATGGATTTCATGTTGTATTTGATGACTATGAACAACTAAACCCAAAGGTCACCGGATGTAGGTGAACCTTGGGGGTGAACTTGTGCTTGTATGGATGCTTGGTTCTTTCTATTGTATTTTGGCTTGTTTGTGATCCTTGCTTGGTGTCATTGAATGCTTTGGTATGCATGAGAACTCGGTGTATCAACTCTTAGGTAATGCTAGGTTGCATGACCATTGCCCTAGTGTTAGACTCACCAAGCTTGGAAGGGAAACATGTATAAATACGCCGTGACCATCGGGTATTTATACCCCTCCAATTCTAGGGTTAAGTATTAGCTTGTATTCTAAACCTAACTTGAGAAAACGACCTTTCCCATTGCAATCGTAGGAGGATTTGGGCGGAAGAGATTCCGTATCCAATACTCGTACCGGATTAGGAGTCAATTGTCGTGACCATCGGGTTGACCTAATCTAGGGTTTTCTCGGTCCAACTAGTCATTTGCATGTTAGTTCTGGCATCTTGCACACTTTAGTAGCCCCTGAGAGGATCCTCATCCGCGACCGCTTTCTTCCCTTGATTATCCCCTGTATCTTGCCTTCATTGTTAGCATTTTATTTGCATTTTACTTGTTTATTTGTTTTATCACTATCACATTCAAACTTGGAGGTTAAACAACATAGCGAAGAGGAAGTAATAGTAGCTTCTCAGGCCTTTGGGAATACGACCCCCTCGTGCTCGCACGAGGGGTATTACTTTGCGATCCCGTACACTTGCGGGGAAGCGATCAAGTTTTTGGCGCCGTTGCTGGGGAACCCATGAAGAATACTCAGAAAACTTTAAGCATGCTGATTTGACCATTGTTTGGTTTTGTACTACCATTCTTGCATTTACTATTTTATTTCATCCCGCCATATCCCCTTATCTTTCTCTCTTGTAAATCTTTGTGTGTTGACCTCTATTTCTGTAAATGTCTCTTTTGTCTTCTTTAACTATGGCTTTGACTAATGATCGGGTTATTTACCACTGGTCACAGGATTCGTACCCTCGTCACTCATATGAGCCAACTGGATGGGGTAGTTTTTATTTTGATAATGATCAGTGGAAGAAACAATATTGTGAGGAGTCGATCAATCCAACTCTAGAGAGGCAGAAGGTCCAGTTATTTCTTGAGGAATACATGGAGACAGATGGGGCAAGCCTGGTAGGGAATTTTTGTTCACTTAATTGCCAATTCGACCCTGTCAATGTTGAATTAAGAGACAGTTCCGATGGACCCTCACAGTCAATAAGTCTGGTTGAAGAGGAGACAGATCCAACGGGGTCAGGAGGTTCAGAGGAAATGGATTATTCTCAAGTGAGTGACTTATATTCGACTGGGGCCGAGGTTCTGGTGACAAAATATAGTTTGAGTAGTGACAATTCATCTAAAGCAGAAGATGAGAGAGTTGAGAAATGTGATCTCGGGAAATATGGGAGATTGAAATCATCAATTGAAGATCCGCCTAAACTAGAGCTGAAACCCCTTCCCGAGCATTTAGAATATGCCTTTCTGGGCAATGGTTCCAAGCTCCCGGTCATCATAGCATCTGACTTGATAGCTGAGCAGAGGGATAAGCTTCTAGCTGTACTGGAAAAGCACAAAAGGGCGATTGCGTGGAAAATAGCTGATATCAAGGGAATCAGTCCATCTTTTTGTACACACAAGATTCTCACGGAGGACAATCACAAACCCACAGTGATACCCCAACGAAGGCTTAACCTTAACATGAAGGAGGTAGTAAGAAACGAGGTTATCAAGCTACTTGATACAGGTATAATTTATCCCATCTCCGACAGTGCATGGGTAAGCCCAGTACAGGTGGTACCAAAGAAGGGAGGAATGATAGTTGTCACCAATGAGAAGAATGAGCTTGTTCCTACCAGAGCTGTAACAGGTTGGAGAGTCTGCATAGACTACAGAAAACTCAACGATGCCACGAGGAAGGATCATTTTCCTTTGTCTTTCATCAATCAGATGCTAGAACGACTTGCAGGACACTCTTATTACTGTTTTCTAGATGGGCTCTCTGGGTATTTTCAGATACCTATTGGCCTAGAAGATCAGGAAAAGATCACCTTCACCTGCCCATATGGCACATTTGCTTACCGCCGCATGCCTTTTGGACTATGCAATGCTCCAGCTACTTTCCAAAGGTGTATGTTAGCAATTTTTGAAGATATGGTGGAAGGCATCATGGAGGTATTTATGGATGATTTCTCTGTTTTCGGTGATTCATTCGAGTTATGTCTCAAAAATCTGGAACGAGTCTTGAACAGGTGCGAGGAGACTAACTTGGTCCTCAGTTGGGAAAAGTGCCATTTCATGGTCAAGGAAGGTATAGTTCTCGGGCACAAGATATCACAGAAAGGGATTGAAGTGGACAGGACAAAAGTGGAGACCATTGAGAAACTACCACCCCCTACGTCAGTGAAGTCTATCAGAAGCTTCTTGGGACATGCGGGGTTTTATAGGAGGTTTGTCAAGAATTTCTCCTTGATCGCTCGACCCTTGACAAAGCTACTCCAAAAAGATGCTCTGTTTGAGTTTAACGATGAGTGTATGAATGCTTTTATTAGTCTTAAAAAGAAACTCGTGGAGGCACCAATTGTAGTTTCTCCAGATTGGAATTTGCCATTCGAATTGATGTGCGATGAGAGTGATTATGCAGTTGGTGTAGTGCTTGGGCAGCCCAGGGACAGTCATTTCCATCCTATCTATTATGCAAGTAAAACTTTAAATTCAGACTAGGAGAACTACACCACCACTGAGAAAGAACTCCTTGCAGTAGTGTTTGCTTTTGACAAATTCCGGTCATACTTGGTGTTGTCTAGAGTAATTGTGTACACTGATCACTCTGCACTCAAATACTTGCTGAATAAATCAGACGCCAAACCTCGATTGATTCGTTGGGTACTTTTGCTACAAGAGTTTGACTTGGAGATTAAAGACAAAAAGGGGCAGAAAACTTGGTCGCGGATCACCTATCACGCATTGAGGGACCCACTGATGATGTGATGGAAAGGAGAGAGATAAATGATGCATTCCCCGGGGAACAACTATGCAGTATTCAAGTGGTAGCAGAGGATGAGACCCGTGGTTCACTGACATCGCAAATTATCTTGTGGCGAAAACTTTTCCGAGGTGGCTCACATATCAACAAAGAAAGAAATTCTTCACCGACCTCAAGCATTATATCTGGGAAGACCCGTATCTTTTTCGGGTTTGTGCGGACCAAGTTGTTAGGAGATGTGTTTCACGAGAGGAGGGGCATGACATTTTGAGGCATTGTCATTCAAGTCCAACTGGGGGTCACTATAGTGGAAACAGAACATCCAAAAAAATCTTGGATGCGGGATTCTACTGGCCTAGTATATTCCAAGATGCGCAGACATTTGTGTAGCACTACGATAAATGTCAGAGGGTGGAGAATATTTCAAAAAGGGACGAGATGCCGCAAAATTGGAACCAAGTTTGCAAAGTGTTTGACGTATGGGGGATTGATTTCATGGGCCCGTTCCCTAGCTCTCATGGTAATAATTTTATTCTGGTAGCAGTTGACTATGTTTCAAAGTGGGTGGAAGCTCAGGCATTTCCATCATGTGATGCCAGAGTGGTAGTGAAATTTCTGAAGAAACTATTCTCCCGTTTTGGCACCCCTAGAGTGATCATTAGCGACCGGGGCACTCATTTCTTTAACTCTCAATTTGACAAGGTCCTGAAACGGTACGGGGTGTCTCATCATACTTCGACTCCATATCACCCCCAAACGAGCGGCCAGGTTGAAGTTTCAAATCGGGAGTTGAAGCGAATCTTAGAGAAAACGGTGAGTCATCATCGAAAGGATTGGGCTGATCAGCTTGACGATGCACTCTGGGCCTATAGAACGGCTTACAAAACACCCATTGGAACAACACCATACAGACTAATCTATGGGAAGGCATGCCACTTACCCGTCGAATTGGAGCACAGAGCATATTGGTCCATAAAACAGTTAAATTTTGACCCCCACTTGATAGGCCGCAAGAGGAAGCTCCAACTTAATGAGCTAGATGAATGGCGAATGATGGCATATGAAAACTCATTGCGCTATAAGGAGAGAGTGAAGGAAAGCCATGACCGACACATCAAACAGGCTAAGTGCTTCCAAGAGGGAGATCAAGTACTACTCTTCAACTCTCGACTAAGGCTCTTTCCCGACAAATTGAAATCACGGTGGCATGGACCATATTCAGTCACACATGTGTTCCCTCACGGCGCCGTCGAGATTTCTCATCCACAAAATGGAACGTTCAAGGTCAATGGTCAATGATTGAAACATTACTTTCCAGGTAACAACACTTTGCCAAAGAATAGAGGTAACTCTCCACCATATGTCCCACCATGATCATGAGATAAAACATGTCAAGCTAACGACGCTAAACAAGCGCTTCTTGGGAGGCAACCCAAGCTTTTGAACTCTTTACCTTCTCTTTTCATATTATTTGAGTGGTTGTGGTTTGTGTTCTTTAGTTTTTATGCATGTTTGGTAGCCTTGTTCATCGTCTTTCTTATGTTTTTCATCCATGTCGTTGAGAATGCCTTGAGTGATTTGATGTTTAGACTCCATGAAATTAAATTCTTGAGTGTTTATGTGCTTAATTTGGCTTTGTTTTCATTGTTTTTTAGGTTTGGAGGAGGCTAAGTTGATGAAAATCTGGAAATCACCCGTTTTATGACCGTGAGAGAAGCCGTGAGCCATCCAGAGAGCTCTCACGGGTGCCCTTGCACCCGCAAAGGCACCCGTGAGCCATCCCGAGAGCCCTTGTGGTTGCCCTTGCGGCCGCAAGGACACCCGAGTGAGGGTTTAAATTAGCCCCTCACTCATCTTCTTTCTTCTCACTCACACACTCATCTTCTTTCTCTCATAACTTTCTCATTTCTCCACCAAATCCACTCATTTCTTTTGCTCTAGATCACTCTTCTCCTCCTCTAATCTTATTTTGTGAAGGAATTTCAAGGTTTAAACACACTCTTGGCCATTTTAAGCTTTTGAATCACCCCATTTACTCTAGGGTTAAGGTATATCTCTCATCTCTCAAACCTTGAGCTTTTGATGTTCTTTTTGGGCTGATTCTGTGGGTTTTTGCTCTCTTTGGATGGTGAAACATGTGTGGAATGAAACTTTGTGATTGTAAATTTGTTGTGCTCCATTTACAAACAAGGTTCTTGCAAAAGTTTTTCGGGTTTAATGTAGCACTGCATTTTTCACTAGTTTTCATTCCATTGAGCTTGTATTTGTTTAAAACTTGGTTAATTGTTCTTCCCTTGGTCTTGTAGGTATGAGGGTGAAGAAAGTGGCCTACAAGAAGGCTAGGAGGGACCCCTCTCCCCCTCCCAATGAACCAAAGTTTAAGAATGAAGAGCACAAGACCCGTTATGCACTTTTATCGCGGAAGGGGTTTGGAACCATTCGGAGAATAGATTGGGATGTCTTGAAGCTGTTGGGGTTGGACGGTATCATCTTGGAGCTCATCTCCCATAGTGGGTGGGACAAATTATTCTCCATTGAAGAGCCCACCTACAAGGAGTTAACACTAGAAGTTTTGAGCACCGTCGAGGTTGCGAAGCATTGTCCATTCACTCACCAACCAAGTTCTATCTCCTTTCGTGCATTCGGGAAGAAGCATCGGGTTACGCAAGATCACTTGGGTGTACTCTTGGGACTTTACACCGAAGCATATAAACTCACACTCGGATTCAAAGACTTATCACAGGATTTTCCATACCCGGTAACAAGTGAGAAGTATTGGGCTTCCATGGCAACTTGTTGGAAGACACGGAAGGCATCTCAAATGTCGAACCCCGCGCATCGCTACATACATGCTCTACTTACTAGAGGTATCGAGGGATGGCTAGACTCTACGGAGGTGGTATCTCGCACAGATTTATTGATGCTCTACAGCATTATTGAACGTCACCCCCTTCATATGGGACACCTTGTTGCGGAAGTCCTAGCACACCAGGGGCAGTTTGTTCGCCTTGGGGCCATCTTCACCGGACCATACATCACACGAATGATTAGAGGCATGGGCCTTATTGAGCGTACCCAGGGCATGACAGTTGTTGGCACTATCACCCCGCTCGGGATGCAGACTCTTGTATGCATTGGGATAGTTGCAAAGCGGGGCGGTGGTTACAAGCTTGCACAGCGTCATCGAACAAATGCACATGACACCGGCCCTTCACAGGATGCTGAGTCTACTTCTGAGTCTGAATCTGAACCCGAGCAGGAATCCAGGGCGCGTAGACCTTCTCTAAAAGAACATTTTGAAGAATTTCGCACTGAGGTCTACCAGCAGCTGCAGGTACTTGAGCAAGGACACCGAGACCTGATTGCATCATTGAGCCGCATTGAGAGCAACACTGCCAACATCTTAACATTCTTGCGCAGCTCATCCTCATCGGTTGGCACCACCTCTGCAGCTACCACCTGCGTGGCATCATCACTTCCACCTGATCTCTAGGCACCCAACACATGGATATTTATCTATTTTTGTTATTTATTTCTTTGTCTTGACTGTACTTTTGTGTTGTCATTGTAGTGTGTTATTGTGGGAGTTAGTTAGGGTTCCCCCTTACTAAACTTTTTTTTTCTATTTAAAACCTTGCTTTTGCGCTACTCTCTATTATTGTTGCTTCTGGAAGTGTGATCAGTGTTTTTTGTTGCTTTCAAGGCCATTGTTCAAGTCACGGCACACTCCAGACCCTCATCACACTGTTTTTCCCTAAGTCCGGACCCGAGTGTCAATCTCTTCATCACATTACTAGGGAAGTTTCTTACTCCATTTCCTTATATTTATTGCCTATCTTTCCCACCTTGTTATGCTGATTTAGTTACATTGGGGACAATGTACAACTTTCGGTGTGGGGATGGAGTATTTTTACAATTGCATGCTTGAATCACCAATGATAGCTATGATTTCATTGTTAAGGACTTCCTAGCTTGGTAGAATGATAGTTGTGAGTTGTACTCTATATGTGCTTGAATGTAGATCTGTTTCATCTTTTGTGCACCTTTATACATGTTCATGAGCACTTTCACCTTGTACACTCCAACCAACCCATCATTATGATTTTGGCATTAATTTGTTAAATTCTATCTTCAATGCACTTTTAAGCGCTTTTCAGTTCCTTTATTGTTTTCTCTACCTTAAAGTGAACTATTGTAGCAAGTTTTATACTTGGGGACATGAGATACAGTATGTGCATGTGAAAAGAAAAGAAAAAAGAAGAAAAAAATGAGAAAAAAATGAAAAATGAGTCTATGACAGTATTCCTCTGCTAGTATAGCATGAATGCGTCTATGTAGACCTGTATTCGAGTACGTTGGGTGGCTCTTGTGCCTAATCAGCATGTGCATACTTGGAAAAGATTGTAAAAAAATTTTTGTGCGAGTCACGTTAGTCGGACTCGAGAGTGTGTATGTTGTATATTTGTGTGAAAGAAATAAGGTATCTCTCTTGTTCCCCTGATGCTTGTTACGTAGCCACTTGAAAGTTAGAGTTTTACCTAGGAACCAGAGGATTCTTAATTGAGTATTGAGGATGTCTTTAGCGTCTTAATGTCATTTTCATTTTGTGTGGGGTGAATGGGCATCCTGGGGTAATCCAGGGTGTGGAGGTCAAGGGGGAGTTAGCACACACACTCACAGGAGCACTCTAGATGAGACAGAACTATTATCACTTCATTATTCATTGAACAACTCACTTCTTGATTTCTGTCCATTCGTGCTTGTGGAGTCCTTTACACTTGAGCTTGAGGTCGTGCATTTAGCCATTTATCTTCTTGCCCCTGTTCTTCATGTTTTTTTGCTTGGGGACAAGCAAACGCTTAGGTGTGGGGATGTTTGATAAACATCTAAATATATGTATTTTGTACGTACTGATGTGCATGTTTATTGTATTTTATTGAGAACTTGATGCCTTTTTATGGTTTAATCGTTTTATTTCATGTTTCAGGCACAAAAGAAGCCTAAGTGAGCTCAACGATGGAATGTAAGAAGAAATCGACATCAAAAACGTCATTTTTGGACCCCGAGCACTGTACATGCACTGTAGCAGCCAGGAACATGAAAATTTCAGAAAAAGTCTAAGTCTGGATTTTCATACAAGTAGTATTATGACCATCCTTGCGGGCAGTATTGTAAGGGTGAGGCCACCCGCAGGGAAGCCCGAGTTCATCCCTTTATAAGCATTGTTAGGGTTTCTTTTGAAGTGAGGAGGCCTTCTTCTTGGAGCTCACCATCACCACACCAAATCGGAGCTAGAAGTAAGGTTTTGAGGGCATTTCCACGGAGGATTCGACGAGGAGAGCGCGATTTTGGGCGAGATCTACTCCTAGGGCTTGTGTAGAGGAGGTTGAAGACAAGGGAAGCCACCTCTTGTGTGGCGTCTTTGGAAGCTTCTCCGGCCTTCATTCTTTGAGGAAGTGTTTCTTATGTTTTGTTTGGTTGTTTGCATGGATTTCTTGTTGTATTTGATGACTATGAACAACTAAACCCAAAGGTCACCGAATGTAGGTGAACCTTGGGGGTGAACTTGTGCTTGTATAGATGCTTGGTTCTTTCTATTGTATTTTGGCTTGTTTGTGATCCTTGCTTGGTATAATTGAATGCTTTGGTATGCATGAGAACTCGGTGTATCAACTCTTAGGTAATGCTAGGTTGCATGACCATTGCCCTAGTGTTAGACTCACCAAGCTTGGAAGGGAAACACGTATAAATACGCCGTGACCATCGGGTATTTATACCCCTCCAATTCTAGGGTTAAGTATTAGCTTGTATTCTAAACCTAACTTGAGAAAACCACCTTTCCCATTGCAATCGTAGGAGGATTTGGGCGGAAGAGATTCCGTATCCAATACTCGTACCGGATTAGGGGTCAATTGTCGTGACCATTGGGTTGACCTAATCTAGGGTTTTCTCGGTCCAACTAGTCATTTGCATGTTAGTTCTGGCATCCTGCACACTTTAGTAGCCCCTGAGAGGATCCTCATCCGCGACCGCTTTCTTCCCTTGATTATCCCCCGTATCTTGCCTTCATTGTTAGCATTTTATTTGCATTTTACTTGTTTATTTGTTTTATCACTATCACATTCAAACTTGGAGGTTAAACAACATAGCGAAGAGGAAGTAATAGTAGCTTCTCGGGCCCTTGGGAATACGACCCCCTCGTGCTCGCACAAGGGGTATTACTTTGTGATCCTGTACACTTGTGGGGAAGCGATCAGTAGTGCACGTGGTGAATAAGTCAGATGTGTTGATACCTATATGGTGAGAATGGGGAGAAACTTGCGGGTTAGGCGATGCTTCACAGTGATTAAGAATGCGCTGTAAACACATAACTGAATACATAAATCTTGGGATACCTCCCAAGAGTATTTGTTTGACGTCACGAGCCTGACGTACCTTTCTTGCTCACTAAGGAGGTTCATGGAGTAAAATTTCATCACATGATATCAAAGGAGACACCTCATTCATGAGAGAGTATGGTTTTAACCTATACCCATCCTTGAATCTCCCCTTAGTAGATGGGATATTTCTAGCGCACCATGAGGAAAAAATCTGGGTAATTGTATACGGTCCCAACCATCATGATTTCAGTTTTTCTGGGAATATGGATCCAAATCTCCTCCAAAAATCACCTATGGAGCCTTGGAGATTCTCCTCCTTTATTCCCTAACCTTGCTTCTAATAAAAGAATCAAAGATTGCCCTAAAAAATCCTCATCAAGTCTATTTATACTCAGCTGCTTACCGACTGGTTACAAGCGTAAGAACGTGCCCGTAAGAAGCTGGGGAAGATGGATCACGAGCCTTACATGAACACTTATGGCCATAAGTCCCATCCATGAGGGTTTTTGTCTATGTTATGGTCCAGCTTACAACCGTAAGTGCTAGACCGTAAGCTTCACTATGCTGCCATTTGAGACTGCCTTTACAGGCATAAGCTATGGTTGTAAGCTCCTTTGGATGGTCATTACTGGCATCCTTACGGGCATAAGTTCTGCCAGTAAGGTCATTTGTTTTGCCTCTAAACTCCCCCTTACGGCAATAACCATGCCTGCAAGGTTCTCTGGAAGATGCTTATGGCCATAAACCAGGTCATAAGCTACTTGTAGGCCATTCTGTTTTCCTTTTTAATTGATGCCAAGAGAGCTCCATCTTATTCATTTTGGTCTAAAGTACTTCTTTTTGTTCTCTCTCATCTTTAAGTATTGCCGAAGCCTGAGAATGCAAAACACACTATGTTTAACATCGCATTCCACAATATATTTCTAATACATGTCTACCGAGTGTACAAAATAATATGAAATATTAGAATAATGTACACTCATCAACTAATACACAAATTTGTAAATTGATGAACTACTAGTATGCTAGCATATTTATATATAAAAAAAACTCTCAATGCATGAAACATAATTAGTTTTTGAAATTGATTGGCTTTACATAGTAGCATAGGAAGCAAATGATTTTTCTTATTTTTGATAAATCAAGAATGACTAAGACAAACAACATAGAAGACAAATACCAATAATAAACACTTGAACAACATAAGCTAAGAGTTGTTGAAAGACTAATGCATGTTGCACATTATTTAAAAATCAAGATTGATATTTGCTTAAATCTTCCTAAGACCTTAACATGGTAAATTTGAATAGGAGACCCTTTTCCTTAAACATCACATGGTGGGTGGGGCTTGGATTAGGACCATAAGTATATGTGAGTGTAGGAATGGCAGGCAGAATTTAAAAGAGAAGTAGTAAATAATTTTGGGTTTCAAAACAATTTTGACCTGATCTAAGATATATTAAATTTAATTAACACTAATGATAATTAAATATTTTACAATAAAATTTATTTTTCTAAATAAGAAAGTGATCAAAATTAATATATATATTTTTTTAAAATTTTATTTTATTTACATAATTAATTTGATTGAAAAAATTATATGCTTCAGGTTGCAAACTTTACTATTATTATTATACCTTATGAATTAATGTGGAAGACATCAAAAAATCTTATTCAAAATATGAAGATATTTTTGTTATATATATATATGGTTTGGTTATTGGTAATTTCTTTAAGGTATAATACCCGAATTGGTCCATCTACTTTTCTCTCTCTTCCCTTTTAGTCTCTCTACTCGGAAATGCGCCCCACTAATCCCTCTACTCTTGAAAATTACCCAAATTAGTCCCTCTACCCTTAATCTCTTCATATCTAGTCCCTCTACTCTTAAAAATATAGCTACTAATTGGCCCATTTTAGAGTAGAAGGGACTAAATAGAACCATTATCAAGAGTAGAGGGATTAGTGGGGCGCATTTCTGAGTAAAGGGACCAAAAGAAAGAGAGAGAAAAGTAAAGGGACCAATTCTGGTATTACACCTTTTTTTAAATAGAAATCATCATTTTTAATATATATATATATAGATATATATATATCAATTTCATCAAATGAGAAAAACTATATACATATATCAATTTCGTCAATTAAAAATAACTATTTTAAAAAAATAAGGTACATTCTGATAATCTATATTTATCAACGAATGCAGGTACGTCAGGTGTAGAATTTGGCTTTTTTCTATAGAAAATGTTGCCCCAATAATGTAGAGCCAGATTTATTAGTATATTTATTTTTTAACGTGAAATTTGCTTGACTGTTATATAGGGATGGTAATGAGGTAGGGAATCCCCTATCCCCGCGGAGACCCAACCCAATGGGGACGGGGACCAATCCGTCCACATTTCCTAAATAGGGACTCACGGGGACAGGGAATGCCCTCCCGGCCTGCGGAGATCCCCGACCCGAGGGATATTATATATATATATATAATAATTTTTTCCCAACATTACAAAATCCAAAAGCCTAAATAATGATACAAATAACTTTAATTTTAGATTGTACTGCCTACTTTTATAAATTCCAAATTTAATGTTTTGTTCTGTATCGAAAACCATTTGGAGTTTATACATATATATATATATATATATATATATATATATATATATATATATATATATATATATAAGTTTTTATATGTTGGTTTGACATGTTTGTTAAGCTATATATATGTTGAGTAGTTTTCATGTTTTTCAGGTATGTATTCATGTTGAGTAGTTTTTATATTTTTCATATATGTATTGTTATAATTTTTTTTTTAAATTTAAAATTTATAAGTAAAGTACTCAAATGCAATATAAATGTTAGCAAATGAGACAAGGATCTGAAAGCAATTTCCCCCGTTGGGGAATTGGAGATGGGGAATTCCCATCCCCGCTAGTGATGCCCCTCCTGCCCTGCCTGTTACCAACCCTACTATTATATAAATCAACAAGCAATAGCCCAAAGTCAAGCTCCACAAAGTTAGTTAATTTGCAATGACATCATCTATGTACATCTTCATCCTTGTGACCATCTCTCTTGCATTGTTTATCAATCAAAGATAAAGAAAAAGAAGAAGAAGACTACCACCAAGTGATAGAGATGCAAGTGTATGTGTTGATCGCATAGTGTGTGTGTAAAGCAAAGTGTCGGTCCACAGAGAAGAAAGTAAATACTAGTAAAATCCCTAATGCTAAAAAATTAGCCTAAATAATTAAGTGATGTGTGTGTAAACAAAAGAGAATAAAAACAAAAATTATGAAGATAAAGCCAAAGAGAAATCAAGGGAAAAATGATGTTTGAGCATAGCATCAATCTACTATTATAAATTACAGAATAAAGGTTGTTTCATCATACAATCCTATTTGAACCGAGAGGTTTTCAAAATTATACTAAACCTTAATTTCTCAAGTTAAGAGAAACTAAATAGGTGCAGAACTGATACAAACATCCACACAATTGCATTAACACTCTATGAAACCGTACTATGAGCTAATAACAATCTTTTTAAGTAGATAATCCCCCTCAAAGAGAGAGATTACCCCTAATTCGAATACAGAGTAGAGAGAGTAGAGATGAGATTTCTCCTAAAATCTACTCCATATGATTGCAAAAAGCACAGAGATTATCACTAACTCACTGGGGAGAATTAAGGGAGATGGGGTCTCCTAAGAACCCTATACCTATGCATATTTACAATTCCCTCTAATCACGGCATGTTTATGCTATGTGGAAATTTCTTCTCGTCACAAAGAACATCAAGTATGATAGCTAGGGATTTCATCTTATTATCAACCAAGCATTCAAACACGCAATTAGGTTCAAATAGAAATAATTGTAATTAAGAAAACAACTAAAGTATCAAATATCCAACAACCAATATCAATGAAATAAACCCTAGAGTTCAACTATACCTAAACATCTATAAATAACCCCTTCATTAGAGGAGGGAAAGCATTTAAGATACAGATAATAGGACAAGACATGAAAAACATGAAAACCCCCTTCTCACTTATGCCGACGGAGGATAGCCGGAGAAGCCCTAAGAGAGCTTCCACGCACACCAGCAAGGTGAGCATGATAGCTACGACCTCTAATCCCCTTAAATGTGGATCCAAATCTTCCTTCAAATAGTACCTTGAGTGCTAGAGATTCATCTCCTTTTTTAGCTAACTTCATCTCTAAGAATCCCCAAAAGAAAAGTAAAGAATTCCTTAAAAATCCTCATAAGTTCTATTTATACAAGACTATTTATGGGATGCATACGGCCATAAGGATATGGCCGTAAGTGAGCTAGAAAAGATGGTCATGAGTCTTACAGGAATACTTACGATGGTAAGTCTCATGCTTAAGGTTTTCTATTTGTGTTACGGTCCAGCTTATGGCCATAAGGGCTAAACAGTAATGTCTTTTGTGTTACTTCTTGCGATCACCCTTACGGGCATATGCTGTGGTCGTAAAATCCTCTGGATGGTCCTTACGGGTGTAAGCCATGGCTGTGAGGTTCTCTAATTTGGCTCTGAATACTTCTTATAGGCATAAGCATGCCTGCAAGGTTCTCTAGAATCTACTTACGACCGTAAGGTTGGCCGTAAGCTGCCCATAAGCCACCCAGTTTGCCTTGTCCTTATTTAAATGATGCCGAGAGAGCTCCAACTTCTTTGTTTAGCGTCCGAATGTCTCTTTTTGCTTTATCTTATCTTGAATTGCTACCCTAATCCTGAGAATGTGAAACATACTAGATTTAGCATCGAATTCCACAATATAATTCTAATACAAGCCAAATGAGTGTACAAAATCATATGAAATACATAAACATTGTACACTCATCACCAATCCCTACAAGAATCCCATTACTTGCCAACTTACTATGGCTCACAAAGCCCTTCTCCTAACTTGAACCCACTCTTCACCATCTACATGCAAAGTATAGCCCTATCTTCACCCTCTATGTTGGTTCCCGCCCAATCATCTTCATCATGGATGAGACATAAGTCCATCAATCACTCATCGAGAGCAGCGAGGCCTTCACTGACCGGCCTTGACCATTTGTTGAATTAATCTTGTTACTATTACATTTATGACCCTATGTTATTTATATATTGCATTTGGCCATTATTGCACTTTATACATTTATGTTTGTGGTTATGACCTCGTTATTTTATATATTGCATTTAGGATTATGTTTGGATAAGTTTGTTAGCTTGAATCTTTTAGAATCTTAGTGGAGCATTTCTTCAAGAACGTGGTTTGTATAATAATATCATTGATAAAAGATAGAAAAGACGTGAGTTTGTTACTGTTCCAAAAATATCATTCTTCTTCTTCTTTGAGTGTGTGTTTCTGGTCACCGTGATTGCGTTATTTCTCTGACATTTGGTACCATAGCAAGGTTTAGAGTAGATGCCAAAGATCATGCTAGTTGCTTCATCATGAACGAGTAAAATAACCGTCAACACGACGACGTCAAAAGCTCCAACAAGAGACGTGACAGTGTCCCTCCAGTATCGGTTGCTCACAAGGGGCGACTACTCAGCGTTTGCTCTCAAGATAAAGGTGTGTATGAGTGCACATGGTGTGTGGGATGCCACTGAGCCTGCCAATCCAAACGAGCGGATAGAGAAGCGGAAGGATTAGATAGCCCTTCCTGCCATCTATCAAGGCATTAGAGAGGAGAAGCTCCTTATGTTGGCTGAGAAGGAAATGGCCTGGAAGGCATGAGAGATGCTGAAGATAATGCACATGGGTACCAAGCTCATCAAAGAGGTAAAGATCCAAACTCTGAGAAGCGAGTTCGAAGGTTTACACATCCATGAAGTGGAGATGGTCGATGACTTTGCCAAAAAGTTGACCAACACAGTCAACAAAATTCGTGGATTGGGTGACAAGGTGGACGAGGTCTATGTTGTCAAGAAGCTCCTTTGTGATGTCCCTTCCAAGTTTCTTCAAATCACATTGACAGTTGAGTAGTTTGCCAATCTCGAGATAATGACCGTGAAGGAGGTCATCGGGTTGCTTAAAGCCCATGAAGAGAGATTGTGGGGTTACAGTGATAAGGACAATAAGCATGTCCTACTAACAAAGGATGGATGAAAGGCGAAGGTACGTCGAGCTCATTGAGAGGATGAGGAGAAAACAACTGGCATGGCCATAGCCATGGCCATGGATGTGGGCTTAATGATGGTGCCCATGGGAGTAAGAGCAATCATCAAGAGAAGAAGTTAGACAAATAAAACATGAAGTATTACAATTGTAACTATTTGAACATTTTTCCTATGAATGTCATTCTAAGAAGAAGGATGAGAAGGCCCATTTTGTGGAGAAACAAAATGATGATGATAAGACAATGTTACTTATGACTGAAGCATGGGAACCCTTGCAAGACATAAAGCACACTGTAGAGGAGCTCATGTTGCATGAGGTGACGATCAAGCCTAAGAAGTAAGGAAATGGTGTATGAGAACAGCTTGTGGTATTTTGACACGAGTGTAAGTAACCACATGGACCGGGAGCCGAAGCCAGTTGTCGGAGTTGGACGAGACAGTGGTTAGGAGAGTCAAGTTTGGTGATGACTCCATTGTAGACATCCAAGGAAAAGGCACTATAATGTTTCAGTGTCCAAATGGTGAGCATCGTCTTCTCACAAATGTTTACTTCATACCTTCTTTGTGTTGCAAAATCATGAGTTTGGGGCAACTTGATAAGCACGAATGCAAGTCTGTGATAAAAAGAGGGTATTTGTATGTCTATCATAGAGTTGGAAGGTTGTTAGCAAGGATGAATAGGTCAAATAACAGATTGTATGTACTCAGTGTTAAGGCAACACATCTTGTATGTTAGCTCGGAGAACTTGGAAATGTTGCATGCCTGTGGCATGCCCGGTGTGGCCACTTGAACTTTTGGGCTCTGAGCGTCTTGATAAAGAAGGGTATGGTGGAAGGAATGCCGAACGTCGAGCATGTAACACAAATCTGTGACATTTGTGTGATTGGCAAACATCACCGTGCCCCCATTTCCACATACCACAACCTATCAGGCAGATGGTCCGCTAAAACTCTTGCATGCTGACTTGTGTGGACCTATAACTCCACAACCCCAGGAGGTAACAAGTATTTTATGTTAGTTATTGATGATTACAGTAGATTCATGTGGGTTGTTTTGCTTAAGAGTAAAGATAAGCCAATGCAAGCATTCAAGAAGGTGAAAGCAAGTTTGGAACTTGAAGCTGATGTCAAAGTGAAAGTGTTTCATACTAGTAGGGGTAGTGAGTTTACCTTTGATGCTTTCAACCAGTATTATAATGAGCAAGGGATTAAGCAATTCCTCACGGCACTGTTCACACCACAATAGAATAGGGTCGTTGAGAGAAGAAATCAAACCATCCTCACAATAGCAAGGAGTTTGTTAAAAAGCAAGCACATCCTAGCTATGTTTTGGGAGAGGCCATGAAGACTGTTGTGTATTTGCTTAACTGTGCTCCAACACAAAGTGTGGGAGGAATGCCACCCTACAAGGAATGGACTTGCCAGAAACCAAAGGTTCATCACCTTTGTGTTTTCGGTAGCATGTTAAGTTAATGGGGCCTCATGTGAAGAAGCTTGGTGACAGGAGCACACCGATGGTGTTTTTCAGATATGAGCCTGGTGCTAAAGCATATAGGGTATATAACCCATGCACGAAAAATCTGCACATTAACAAGGACACAATCTTTGAGGAAGATAAGGAGTGGAAGTGGATACCATCCCATGCAAAAAGTGAGACCATGAATAACTCTTGTGATATATTCATAGATTACTATGAACTACAAGAGCTAGGTGAGATAGAGAATGTATCTACTACACCAACACCAGTACCGATAAACAATGGTCAAGCATCGGGTGGTTTTAAGGGAAGTGGATCACTGGTGACACCCTTCTCCACTACCACAAGCTCAGTAACATCAAGCAGCAGTGAGCCCATTCAAAGTTCAGAAGATGACTCAACAAGTTCGGAGAGGCCCCAAAAAATTTTGTTCCTCGTAGGAGATTTATGACAACACTCACGAGGTGGATGTAGAAGTCAGGTTGTGTTCTATGTACATTGATGAACCGGTGACATATGTTGAAGTAGCAGACAACGAAAACTAGAGACAAGCAATGATGGAGGAGATAGTAGCTATAAAGTTAAATAACACATAGGAACTTGCTAAACTACCAAGAGGACATCGTGCCATTGGTTTGAAGTGGGTTTATAAAGTGAAGAAGAACTTGGATGAGAAGTAGTGAAGCCAAGAGATATGTACAATGATAGGGGATGGACTTCGATGAAGTATTTGCTCTAGTTATAAGGCTTGAGACAGTGCAAATGTTACTTGCTTTGGCTGCTCAAGAGAAATGGGAAGTGCATCACATGGATGTAAAATCTACATTTCTTAATGGCAAGCTAAAAGAGGAAGTATATGTGACCCAACCATTGGGGTTTGAAGAAAAGGCCAAGAAGGAGAAGTCTTAATATTGAGAAAAGCGTTGTATGGGCTTTGCCAAGCACCAAGGGCATGGAACTTGAAGGTAGATAAGAGCCTGTAATCACTTGAATTTGAGAGATGTCCTCTTAAACGTGTTGTTTAGAAGAGGAATAACGGAGGTGCAGTTCTAATAGTTGGTGTCTATGTTGATGATCTCATCATTACTGGCTCGATGGTGGAAGATATTATGAAGCTCAAAATTCAAATAAAACAATTGGGAATTGAAGTAAAACCAGATTCACAATCAATTTCCTTGTACCAAACCAGGTATGCTCTGAAGATATTAGAAAAGCTTGGAATGGCAGAATGTAACCCATGTCAAATTCCCATGAAAGCAAGAATGAAGTTGAGCAAAGTGAGTATGTGTCCACCAGTTGATGCCACCTTGTACATAAATGTTATAGGTAGCCTAAGGTATTTGATTAATACAAGGCTAGACTTGGCCTACTCAGTTAGGGTTATGAGCCATTACATGGAGGCTCTAACTACAGCTCACATGACGATTGTGAAGCAAATTTTGAGGTATGTGTGTGGCACTATCAACCTTGGGTGTTCCTATGTCAAGGATAAGCAACTTGGTGTTAGCTTGATTGGGTACAGCGATAGCGATCTTGCCGATGATGTTAATGACTGTAAAAGCAATACTGGTGTCATCTATTTCCTTGGTACGAATCCGATTACATGGTATCACAGAAACAGTGAGTGGTGGCTCTCTCCTCTTGCAAAGCTGAGCATGTGGCAGCAACTACAACAGCTTGTCAAGGGATATGGCTTAGGAGATTGCTAGAAGAGTTGAGAAGTGAGAAACAAGTTAGAGCCACACTCAATATCGACAACAAGTTAGCTATCGCCTTGACGAAGAATCCAATACATCATGAAAGAAGTAAGCACATTGACACTAAATATCACTTCATTCATGATTGTGTTCAGAAGGGTAACATTGAAGTTGAGCACATCAAAACAGATGAGCAGCTTGCAGACATCCTAACAAAGACCCTTGAACACCAAAGGTGTGTCAAGTTACGAGATAAGATCAGCCTGAAAGACGTGAGGAAGACACAACAGGATTAAGGGGGTGAATGTTGAATTAATCTTGTTACTATTGCATTTATGACCCTATATTATTTATATATTGTATTTGGGCATTATTTCATTTTATGCACTTATGTTTGCAGTTATGACACTCGTTATTTTATATATATTATATTTAGGATTTATGTTTGAATTATGCTTGCAGTTATGGCCCTCTTGATTGAAGTACTATATTCATCCCTACCCAAATATTTTGATTATGGATTAAAAAAATGATATGCTTCAGGTTGCAAAATTTATTATTATTATTATTATTATTATTATTATTATTATTATTATTATTATTATTATTATTATACCTTAGGAATTAATGTGGAAGACATAAAAAAAGATATTTTTATTATATAGATCGGTATGGTTTGGTTATTGCCAATTTCTTCAAATGAAAATGACTATTTTTAATATATATATATATATATATATATTAATTTTGTCAAATGAAAATGACTATTTCTAAAATATAAATGTATACACATCAATTTTGACAAGTGAAAATGACTCTTTTTAAAATATAAGGTACATTCTGATAGTCATATTTTATCAACAAATGCAGGTATTTAACGTGTAAAATTTTACTTGCATTGTAGAAAATGCGGCGCCAATGAGAGTGAGTATATTTATTTGTAAAAAAAAAAGATAAATCTAATTTAAAGGAATGACTAATGCATATATAAATTGATGAAGTACTAATTATATGCTAGCATTTTTATTAAAAAAATACCCTCAATGCAAGAAACAAAATTAGTTTGAAATTGATTGGTTTTACATAGTAACATAGGAAGTAAATGATTTTTCTTATTTTTGATAAATCATGAATGATTAACACAAACAGCACACACAAGACAAATTGTGGGCCCACATTTTTTTTTTTTTATTTAATTGTGCATGCATTATAGTTACGGAATTTTATTTATTTAATTTTATATTTTATTTAGGTTTTAAAACCCTAGCTAACATCTCTTCGTTTCTCCCGTTATAGATCTTCATTTGAATTGAGAAGAGGGAGAGATCTAGTTTTTTCCTCTTCTCCTCTTTTTCTTTTGTTTTGGTGTGTGGTGCCGGCGGCGAGGATGAGAATAGGTTTCTTCCTCAAGAGTTTTGTGTCGTTTTCATTGTGAGGTAAGTTTCCCCTTTATCGGATCTTTTGTCAAGTGTAGAATCGTCTTTATTCTTTTTTTAGATCTTGATTTGATATTGCTGACGTGTTAGATTAGTGTTGTGTAGAAAATTTCTCTTGCAACTTGAATTTACCTTTGATCTGGCCCTTCCTTGTCCTCATAGGGATATCTGTTTGCCTAATCATTATTTGTTTTTCTTGTGCAACTAATAGAATTCGGTTAAATCCCATATTTGATGTTCAAATGTTGACCATGTGTGGTACGATTGCATGATAGTTGAACACATGCACTTGCTTATGTGTGTTGGATTGTTGCCCATCCCATATTTTGCCAAGTTTATTTATTTAATTAATTATTTGTTTGAAACTGTTGTTAGTGGATGATATTATAAAAAAAAAATTAATCGAATATGGATAATTTGCTTGACGGATTACTCTGTGTTTGTTCGGTATTGACTTTGATAATTTATTATTTTATGAACATAAAATATTTCGACATAAAAATTAGTCCCCAATTGACTATGCGTTAACCCTGTCACTGGGGGTTAAACACTGACTATGTCGACATGTACTTCTGACATAGAAACTATAATTTCGCACCGTTCCGTCGATAAAGAATAACGGCTTCCGATATTCTGGCTCGAGTCACTGAGGGTAAACATATGAGCTCTAAAATCTGAATCGGGTCACCAAGTTTAAATAAATGAGTTCTGATGTTTTGTTTTGACATTAGTTATTTGGAAACTTATATGCTCGTTATTTTGGTAAATTAAATTTGTTTTGAATTATTCTTGGTTTTTAGGTTTCTTTTGATATTATTTCATTATGTTACACCTTGTATATTTTTGGAATTTATTGAATTTTTTTTGTAATCCCGATATTTTTAGTGGTTGCTTACTGAACTCCCAAACTCATTAAGTTGTTCTCATTTCATTTCAGATCAGGAGTAGGGTTGAGTGGTGGACAGCTTAGCGAGGTCGTTCAGCAAATCGCCGTCTAGTGGTTGCCGAGTTAATAAACTCTCTTTTTGTGGACTAAACTTTTCTTGTTAAAAGACTGTTGCATGTTGCACATTATTTAAAAATAAAATTTTATGTTCATACAGAATAATACTTAAATCTTTCTAGGACATAAGGATGGTGAATTTGAACAGGAGACATTTTTCCATGAGCATCATGTGCTGGGAGGGGCTTGAATTAGGACCATATATGTGTAGAGATGGCAGATAAAGAATTTAAAAGAGAAGTAATAAACGAGAAGTTTGAGTTTGATTGCGCGGGATAAAAATAAATGGTTTAATAATTTTTTAAAAAATATTGGGTTTCAAAACAATTTTGATTTGATCTAAGAGATATTTAATTGAATTAACACCAATGAAAATTAAATATTTTACAATAAATTTTATTTTTCTAAATGAGAAAGTAGCCAAAATTAATATAAATGTTTTTTAAAATTATTTTATTCGCATAATTATTTTGATTGAAGAAGTAGTATTCATCCCTACTCAAATATTTTGATTATGGATTAAAAAAATGGTATGCTTCAGGTTGCAAACTTTTCTATTATGATTATACCTTATGAATTAATGTGGAAGACATCAAAAAAAAATTCCTTCAAAACATAAAGATATATATTTGTTATGTAGGTCGGTATGGATTGGTTATTGGCAATTTCTTCAAATGCAAACAACTATTTTTAAAATATATATATATATATCCATCAACTTCCTCAAATGAAAATGACTTTTGACTTTTCTTTAAAATATAAGGTACACTCTGATAATCAATAATTTATCAACAAATATAGATATTTTATAAGAATTTGCTAGCACTGTAGAGAATGCGGCCACGAGAACAGATTTATTAATATATTTATTTTTAACGTGGAATTTGATCGGCTGTTATATAAATCAACAAATAGAAGCTCAAAGTCAAGCTCCACAAAGTTTGTTAATTAGCAATGGCATCATCTTTGCTCATCCTCATCCTCATCCTTGTGATCATCTCTCTTGCATTGCTCATCGGTCAAAGAGAAAGAAAAAGAAGAAGACTACCACCAAGCCCTCCAAGAATCCCAATACTTGGCAACCTACTATGGCTCACAAAGCCCTTCTCCCAACTTGAACCCACTCTTCACCATCTACGTGCTAAGTATGGCTCTATCTTCACCCTCTACGTTGGTTCTCGTCCTGTCATCTTCATCATGGATGGCAAACAAGTCCACCGATCACTCATCGAGAACAGCGAGGCCTTCGCTGACAGGCCTCTACCATTGTCTCGTAGTGATCTCAACGGCAACCTTCACTCCATCAACAACACACCCTACGGCCCTCTATGGCGTCTCCTCCGCCGTAACCTCATCTCTGAGGTGATCCACCTGAGCAAAGCCGGTGAGTCAAGCAGTAGCATTCAGTGCATGGCCTTTGAGATACTACTCAAGAGTCTTAAGGCCGAGGCTGAGGCCAACAGTGGCATTGTAGTCCCGGTTCACAGCATCCAACACTCCTTTTCCTTCTTCATGTCCTCCTTGTGTTTTGGAGAGATAATGGAGCAGAAGGTGGTGGATCAGATCATGAACGTGCAACTTGAGCTGATACAGATTGTGGAGAAACTTTTTGCTTTGAATCTGTTGCCCAAGGTGACACTGCTGCTTTACTGCACAAGATTGGGGAAGTTGAAACAGCTCAGGCGAGCTCATCAGGAACTTCTGCTTCCCATAATCAAAGCGTGTAAACAAAGAGTGAAGGATACAGACGTGATCTCTTACGTTGACTCCCTTTTCAAACTCAAAGTCCCTGCAGACAATGAAGGGAATATGAGAGAGCTAAGTGAAGAGGAAATTATGAGCTTCATATCTGAATTCTTGGATGCTAGCATCCGTCCTGCTTCTGCAACTTTGGAATGGATAATGGCAAGGCTTGTCAAACACCAAGACATACAAAACAAGCTAAGGAAAGAGATCAGGTCAGTGGTGGGAGAAAAGAGGAGACAAGTCAACAAAGATGAACTACAAAGGATGCCATATCTAAAAGCAGTCATACTTGAAGCTTTGCGGCGTCACCCACCGGCGCACTTTTTGATTCCCCATGGAGTGAAAGAGAACGTGATGATGGATGAGTATTTGATACCTAAGGGCACAGTGGTGAACTACTTGGTGGCAAGCCTTGGGTTGGATGAAACAGTGTGGGAGGATCCATTAGTGTTTAGACCAGAGAGGTTCATGGTTGGAGGGGAAGGAGAAGAGAGAGGGAAAAGAGATAATATCAAGACGATGATGCCCTTTGGTGCCGGAAGGAGAATGTGCCCGGGCATGGATATAGCCATGCTTCAGCTTGAGTATTTGGTGGCCAACTTAGTGAATGAGATGGAGTTGAAAACAGTTCCGGGAATGGAGGTGGATCTCTCTGAGAAGGCTGAGCTTGTTGTTGCCATGAAGAATCCACTCCATGCACGCATCATTAGTACTGCATGATGATTAATTACTTTACTGAATAAATATCTATATATATATAACTTTGCTGTTCAATCTTTATTTGAATAATTGTATGAATTATCATTTCAAGTTTCTGATTTGGTGAAGATTCAGTTCAAATGATAGCTTTGCCTGTACTCTGAAGACTCTTGAACATATTTGGTTTTACTGTTGAAACTGGCTCGTTTGTAAATTTGGGGTCTGTTGCACTGACCACAATTATTTGTTTCCAGCCTGGTTTTCGACCAAATTGCATGTGCCTTGACCCCACCCATTTATTAAATCTTATCATTGCTTTTTCTGGTTTTTATTTTATTTTATTTTATTTTATTTTATTTACTTATTAAGCTACGTTATCCTCCTCAACCTCGGATTCTCCATGATCTGATCCTATTCCCCAACCAATGAATTGTGGTCACCCATATTTGAAAAAAAAACTTAGGACCAAATCCCGTTTTCATCACTTTTGTTATATCATGGTATCGGTGGCAAATATGAGAGATTTTTCTTGTCGAGAATTCTTCTTTTACTATCAAGGGCATACCAAAAAAACTTGATTTCACTTAAAATCTATATTGCACTTAAAATCTAGATTATTTTGGGCATCAATTAACTAAGTAATTTCATATATATATATATATATATATATCTTATTTTCAACACTTACGAATTTAGTTTCTTAATTCTTCTTAAATCACTTATATAGTATTTTATCGTTTGTTGGGTATTAATTCATCATCCATTATTATCTATTTATTAAATTTTATAATTATTATTCTTTTCTTGATTCATTAATTCCTTCAGTTATTTGTTTATACTTGTTAAATATTGAATTATTAATTATTATTGTCATTCTTATATTTTGAATATAATTGGATTGTTTTATATATAAAAAGAAAAAGGAATCATGTGAATGTTAGTATTTTTGCCAACGGATTACTCTGAAAATCATTGGTCTATAATTCTGATATTTTTTCTTGATTTTCAGGCATCAAAATTATTTTGATTTAAATGCTTTAGTCTTCAATATTAACCATGCACTAAACCTCATTGAGTGTTAAATAATGACTGTGTTGATATGAAATTATGAAATAGAGACTATATTTTCGTACCGTTCAGTCGATGAAACAATAATGGTCGCACTACACTAGAAAAAAATTTTAGAGGTGGTTTTCAAATCTTATAGAGGTGATTAAAACCACCTCTATAGCATTAGCGGTGGTTTTTTCACTTGCCTCTAAACCGCCTCATACAAAGCAGTTAATATGGGATCACCCTATCTGACTCCTCTACTATTAGAGATCCAAGAGGTGCAATGACAATTAAGAATAAAGGAGAAGGAGGCTGACGAAAGGCAAGATTTAATCCAAGAAATCCAACGCTCAAGGAAGGACATTCTTCGAAGGGTAGCCAGGATGGCATTCAACTTAAGAGTATCAAAGACTTTCTTAATATCTATTTTGGTAATCATCCTTGGTGGGGCTGCGTAATCAGTAAGGAGTGGGCTATTTCTTGGGCAGTAATGATATTATTAGAAGCACATCGCCTAGATAAAAACCCACTTTGTTTTGGACCAACAAGATTATGAATCATAGTCTCTAAAAAATTTGCTAAAATTTTTTAAATAACATTGTAACAAACATTGCTGAGAGAGGTCGGATGAAAATCAGAAACTAGAATCAAATTATCTTTTTTGGGAATTAAAGCCACAAATTAAAGGTTTTACCCCAAGAATGAGGAATCCTGGAGGTTTAAAAAAAATAAAATAAGAAATGGCACTATAGAAATGATCACCAATAATATTCTAATAAAAGATATCAAACTCAACATTGAGGCCATCAGGGCAAGGGGTTTTTCCACGAGGCATGGATTTGAGGGTTGGATAGACTACTATCTTAGAGATAGGTCTTATCAGATCCACTTTGTCCTCCTCACTTAAAACATTAAAATCATTCAACAAAGCATGAAATAGAGAATCCAAGCTATAATTCGAAAAAGATGTCCAAAGATCTCAGTTTGATCAGTATAGATGTTACCAGAGAAATCCTTGATAGCTCTTACTTGGTATCTATATTGTCTGATTTTGACCGAGCTATGGAAGTATCTTGTATTTTGATCACCTTTGCTCATTCAATGTAATTTTGCCCTTTGCGCCCAAAAGATAGAATTTTGACGAATGAGAGCGGTATGGTGATTATATAAAGCTCGGGTCCAAGTTTGGTGCCCCTTGACATCCAAGGAGGCTTCCGTCTCCTCAAGAGCACTAATTTTAGCATCTATATTTTGGATCTCCTTCTCTATATGAGTGATAAAAGTGGCCTTCCACTTGAGAAGATTTTGGTTAGTACAAGTAATCAAATAAATGAAAGAGTGCATAGGAGAGGAAGAAGATTGAATATTCCAAGCTTTAAGCACACTATTATGGCAACCATCATAATCTAACCAAAAATTATCAAAATGAAAATTTTTTTTTGCCATTATTGGGCAGAGAACTATAAGAAATTAAAAACATAGGGGAGTGATCAGAGTTGGTATGAGGAAAATGTTGATGGGGAAAGCTTTGGAAGTTAAAAATCGAGATTGAATTTGAGAGGAAACAATCCAATCTAGTCCATCTTCAAGCTAGACCCTTTTGGTTGTTACACCAAGTAAATCATGAACTAGTAAAGACAAGATCAAAAAGATTGTTTTCAAAAATAAAATTAGAAAACAAAGTTTCTTTAGAAGCATAATTTCTGAAAGAACCTCCTTTGTGCTCCTCAGTGCTAATGATAACATTAAAATCACTAGTAAGAAGCCAGGGAATGTTAAGAAGGGTTATGCTAGAGAGAAATCTCCAAACATTTTTTTTTGTTGAGAAAGGGCCTGGGAATTATAAAAGGTTGAAAGAATCCAAGTCTCAAAGATGCTTGAGATCACTAAATGAAGGGCCAGACAAGAAATCGCCGCCAGAGTAATAGTGCCTATAGATCTGTTCCATAAGGCAATGATAACACCAAATAATCTATTGGATGGGATAGTAGACCATTCCCATTTGCTTTTAAATTTATTAGAAAAACGATGGATATGAGAACTATTAGATTTGGTTTCCACCAGACAAATGAAGTCTAACTTCATTCTATTAACAACATTGTTGATACGATCCATAGCTCTGGAGTTCGAGAGAACCCTATAATTCCAAGTAAAAATCTTAAGATTTATGGAAAGAAAAGGGAAGAAAGAAAAAGAAAGAGATTAGTGGGAGAACTTCTCCCTTCTTTAGATTTGGTGGAGCTTTTGGAGGGAGCCCTCCTCTCCAAAGCTTAAAGCTTAATGTCTTTCTGCTACTGAGCGAGGAGCATGTTGTCATCTGGTTCTATATTAGAGTCTGAGCCATCTGAGTCCACCTAAGGGAACGTGGAGGGCTTTGCCATATTTTGATCATCATGATTGGAGCACGAGAGAACATTAACCATCCTATCCACCACCATCAGGTGATGATCGCCAGCATTCTCGCGTCTATCGGAGGGTTTCAAGTTAACTGAGGTATTGAGAATTGGATAAAATCCCAAGGTTTTGGCTTTTTTTACATTTCCAATAGGCAACTCTCCATCTTTCTTAATCCTGAACCATCCCTGAGATCACATGAAATTAAAGGTTATAAGATGAGATCCTGTCACTACTTTCTAGGTGCTGAGGATGCAATATCACTTACCGATGAGGGAAAGCATCATTGCCTAGAGAATAGGGAACGATTGGAAAGTCTTCGAGGTTGCTATTTACCGAACAGTCTATATGTGTTTTATTACCATTATACCCTTTTCTCCCTGCAAGGCCGCCACGTGTAGTGTGTATGTGTGAAGATTGTGCCACCTATGCAGTGAGAATCCATGTCGAAGACTATGCATCGGAATACAAAGAATCAGCGCCTCAACGGTGGTCAAGGTTAGGGTTTTCTCCTCCGCCGCGACCATCGCCATGGCCCCCACACCCTCGAGCCTTACCGCCTCAATTTTATGGTTTTAGCCAAGGACCAAAGCCCCCTTCGTTCTTCGCCAATTAAAAATGATGGTCAAGTTCAGCAACAAAGCCTCCTTATTCTTCACTGACCTCATCAATCTACATGACTGGATAAGGTTGCGCTGGCACTAGAACCACTGGACTAAGCTGGCACATCCTATCCTGTTTGCTGACAATTGGTTGCGAATGAAAAATTTGCTTCTCCGTACCAAACTAATCCGCAATTGTAATAAAAAATCGGCATTTTTTTCATAGAGAACTACAACAAAAATTCTATGTTCACCATACTTTACCTAAGTACCCTGTTGAAGGGGTTGATTCAAATCAAGCTCAACTCAGACCGGAGCAAACTTTGCTCATGAGTGATCAAGAATGTATTCATCTACTTTCAGAACATAGCCAAATTAGGAGGCAACCAACTCTAGGATCTTCCCTCAACAAAGCTCTATGGGGAGATGATAGATTTGAATCCATACAGCGGCAGCCAAGAATTTCTCAAAGGCTGGTTAAAAGGGCTCTCTCCAGGGAGAGAGTTGCAGTATACATCCAACAACCATCCATGGCATGTCCCATAAGAGACCATTCTGCATCTTCGAAGATTCGCAGTGGATGAAGCAAAATCCATTTTAAAGATCGGCCATAGTGAAGGCGCCAAGACCCCTCCAAGAATCCGCTAAATTGAGCTTTGCTTGGTCTGACAACTTTACGAAGGTATTTGTCGTACAATGATGACTGCATGTTGTCTCTAGCAAGAAGCCAAAGGTCTTGATCAATCGTAACTGAGGATCCGGCTGAGTTTTTTATTCTTTAAAAGTGGTCCCATTGAAGATGAAAGAGGGGGGTGTTTCTAGTGGATTATTCTTTGGTCCTAAGTTGACAACATTTGCCCAAGAGACACCAGCCTTGGCGCCTGGAGGATGGAAGGACAGCCCCAATGGAGCCATCGTGAGGAGCTCAATGGAAGCAAATTGCTAAAAAGAATAGAGAGCAAATCAAGCGTTTACGCATCATATTAGTAAAATAATCACAAAGTTGATTATCTAATATTATTCTTAATAGCCAATGAATGTCACCTTGCAACCCACTCTCCATCAATCTTCCTTCAAACATCAGCTTCCTCCTAACCTTTGTGCTCATGGTTTATCAACTTTTATCATAAAAATATCAATCATAATTCTAACAACACCCATCATATTTGGCTTAGAATAAAGATTTCCCAATTATGTAGAGCTACAGGGAAGCAAAACCTCTATAGCTCTTCATCCAAGCTTAGCAATCACTACTACATAACTACACTTATGCAACAATTCATAACCGCTGCATATGCATTATATTGCAGTGGTTCTTAATAACTGTTGCATATGAGTTATGATATGCAGTGGTTTTTTAGTGTTACGATAAAGCCGTTGCATATGTGACAGTAATGTATAACTTTCATAAATCTATATGTACAGATGACAAAATCGATAAATCTAACAAATAAGAAAAAAAAAATATCATATGTTTAAAACAAATGATATAAATAAATAAATTAGAAAGAGTTTACTTGTGCAAGTATACTCTTGAAAGTAATTTGCTTTTGTGTATCATACACATCTCTACATTCATTGATCAAATTCAATATTTCATAATTATTTTGGTTTTTTTTCTTAATATATTCATTCGAGTTTTTTTTTTAAAAAATAATATTAATGATAATGAAATAAAATTAATGAAAGTTTTTTCACAAAAAAAATAAATATATATTCAAAAAAATTAAGATCATAACTTTGAAGACTTTTTTCATAAAAAAAACTTGGAAGATGTCTCGACCTTTAACTGAACCAATGACTTTTCTATATAATTTCTTATAATATATCTTGTCTTTCATGTACTTATTCATTGGGACTGGGATGTTTTAAAATTTTCTTTTATCTATTACGAATTTCTAATAAAGTAATTTCTTTAAATATATATATATATATATATATATATATATATATTATCGGCTTTTAGATATTTCTGTCGATTTTCCCCTTTTTTTAAAAAATATTGTTTCCATTCAATGTAAATATATTAATTTTAAAAAAGAAAAACGGATTTCAAACATAAAACATATTTTTATCTATATATAAATGGGGTGATATTTTAGGTGAGTGGGGATGTTAGTCTATTGGAATATTGTTTTCATAATCACATTGTTCCTAGTCATATAGATCAAAGTGGGACCATGTATTGTTGGGAGCTTCTTTGTTTTATTTATATTTATAGGATATCTATATATATATATATATATATTATGGATAAGGGCATTGATTGGTTTTATAATCACCAGATTGTTCTAAGTGTCCAACAATTCAATGTAAGCAAAAACTCCAAATATCATTGAACAAATCAAGCAAATATGCGGTAGTAAAATATTTTCAAAAATAAAGTTGTATTTTTATTTGTTGCACTATATAACTAAAGTTCTTAAAATTTTTTTTTTTTTTGGTTAGGAAAATTAACAATCAAACATAATGTCATACACATATGGCTTATATTAGGTGACATATATATATATATATATATATATATATATATATATATATATATATATATATATATGCATGGACAAGCAAGTGAATTGAAACCTCTAATTTAAGTTGGGAGAAAAATATTATATGTATATATATATATATTCAACAAATTTTGCCTAAACAAAATTTAGACAAAATTTAGGCATACAATTATTTTGTTTAGAAGGTACAAGGGCATGCAAATTATTTTCCCAACCCCTCATGTTAAGAAAAGGCAATCCTAAACCCTCGCGCTGAGAAAAGGCAATCCCCGTCACATCTCCTTCGGCGGTCACCATGCCATCCCCATCGTCTCCCCTTCAATCCTTGCCGAGATCCCCGCCTAACTCTTTCTCCTTCTCTAGCCACCTCACCTTCTCCAGCTGTCAGCCCTTCGAAACCCTCCGTCGGTGCCCCTGTCGGAGAGAGTTCTTTCTTTTCACCAACAGAATGCTCTCTCGCTGGAGTTGCTGCCACTGCAGCCATCACCTCTACTTCATCCCTAAGGAAGGCCATTACGATCTCATCACCTCAAGTCCCTTCGAGGTACACCTCTCTACATGTTTTCCTCTAAAATCCTTTCAAACATATCAATTTTTTTCCTCTTTCTCCAATTACGATGGTTTTCAGTATCTCTTCAAATTTAATTTTGAGATTTTATCAGTTACTCATGGATTTCTATCCAGAAAAAACGTCTATAAATTCATTTTTTCTTTACTTAACTTGAGAAGGATGATGCTTCATTGGTGTCTTATGGGAATTGGGGTTTTTGCTTACTTAGTTTTGAGCTGACAGTGAGAATTGTTTATTTGAGTGTTAAGCCAAATGTGTATGGTTTCTTGGGAGTAGGAATCAATGTGTGCACAGTATTGCACAGCTACTGGAAACATTTCCTATTTTTTTTGGATAAGTTTGTTTTGGCCAAGTTGCGTCAAGGCCTTCCAGCTACATCGTTCAAATAATCCAGCATCTCATTGTGCATATATTCATGTTTGATTATTCATGCCTTGTGATCTCTGTGTTTTCTTTGAAATCATCATTTTGTGTGAGCCTTAATTTTTTTTTAGTTGATGTTATATATATATATAATGTCCTACCATGGAGCATGTTGCAGTGAGTCATAAAATATGATTACTGACCACTGGAAATTTTTTATGCATCCCATCCAGTTGAGCATACATGCATTCCTTTCAATTGTTTGAACATTAAATCAGTTTATTCTATGATGTATCCTTATAATTTTAATCCATGCATTTTTACAGCTGAAATCTTCTTCTCAACTTCACATCTTCCGATTGCTGAGGATAGAGGTAGATATACAAAGTGGATAAGAACTTGTTGGTCGACTTTTGGTAATCTAATTTCATTTATAATCCATTTTAATTCATTTTCTACCCACAGCTACTTACCTATGGTCACAGAACTCCTCTTCCCAAGCTCTTTGCTAGGATTGGTGCAATTGATGCGAGCACTATCAAGCGTTTAGCAAAACACTTCATCTCTAATCAGGTAACATATGATGCTCATCGTTTGATGTTGGAAAGCTACATAAATAGGAGTTTATGTTTGCATCCCTCATCATCAAAGAGGCAGGTATGTCCCATTGTATAGCCCTTGTGTCTCAATGTGGTTTGGGATTCTAGCTGACCTTTTAACATGTAAGTGTTGCCGTATAACCACTCTAGGAATTATTGGCAATTAATCAGTTATAGAAATCTATGTGATTATTAGATTCTACTAGTGTAAATATTTCTTTGATTGGTATCTGGAATCTTTCATGCATGAGGTGGTACTTTTTGTCTTCATTTCAGCCAACTTGATGCTTTTCACTGACCACTATTAACTAGGGTGGCACATTAAGGATTTGCAATATATTTTTTGCTATGGAATCTTTCATGCATGAGGTGGCACATTGGTTCACATGGGGTAACTACTTAACCAATAAAATTAAGGATTTGTTATATATTTTTTGCTATGGAGCATGTTGCAGATAGTCATAATGTGCATGAACGCACATATAAGAATTGTGCATGTTTGTTTTGTCAAATATGCATGTTCGCTTAAGAGTAGGAATCGGATCTGTACACGGTACTATACATATATGAGGTACTGCCAAGGTGTAGTGATGCCTTTTATTTGTTGATGCATTTATTCATGGTTGGTTGTTGATGTCTTGTGTTGATTATTTCCTCTAAAAGGTTCAATTTTTGGAGGTTTACTTAGGTGTAGCTACCCAATTAAGGATGAAATATTCGAGCTTCTTTTAATTTGTTTATTTGAGTGTTGCGTCAAATGGCATGCTTGTTTGAGAGTGGGAATCAATGTATGTAGAATATTGTATGCTGGGTGTTTTTAATTTTTGGGCAAGTTATGTTGAAGCCCGCTAGTTCTAGTTGTATTTTATTCATTTTTTATTATATGTGTATCAATGGAGTAACCATGCAAGCACTAGGATGTATCACCATACACAACTTGAAAACAGTATTCCCATTTGAAAAATTTATTTTCTCAATAACAAAAATATTGATAAATATCCTGTTAAAAAAATTAATGAATTTTTGTCTTTCATGAGCTAATCTCTTTCATTGAATGAAAGTTATGACTAATTGATTTCTTTTAGCTGAATATATCTTCAATTTACTGTGCATTATGTAATTGACATAGGATACTCTTCTGGTGCAATAGCATATGATTAAAAGTTATGTATGCCATTTTCTAAACTCTTGCTTTTATCAATTATACATCAATGGTAGTTATTGGCTACTTAATGTATGGAAATGAATTGAAATTATGCTCAGGCCTGCTTCTTCATGCTTTGGAGGATAAGGTAAGATCTTACTGCAATCTAGAAAGTCTCTGGACAACTAAAGCTTCTACCAGATTACCAAATCGGGCGAATATGGAACTTATGTTTTTCTTTTCTTTCTATTATACATCTTATTTTGTTTAATACCTCATTTCATCTACATTTCTTTTTTATTACTAATTAGGGGTGTCACTATGTCAGGTAGTTTAACTTAAGATTTTGATGACTAGCTTCAAGATTTGTACATTTTTTTCATGCCTCATTTCATCTTACATTTTTTTTATTAGTTGTAATTGTTTAAATATGTTTGTATTTGATGAATGTGGAGAACACGAAAACTTGATAAACTCAAGGAGTAAATCAAGTAGATGGCAAAGAGCGCAAACTCACAGTCAAGGTCTTATATTTTGGTTTGAAGAAAGGGTGAAGAATGAACATGTACCTGAGTACATTATGTGGTTCTCTAAAGGCCCAAATCTAGTTGCTATCAAATATAAAGGGTATTACATCAATGGATTTCATTTTCACACTAGAAAATGTGATGCACGATGCAAAATTCAAAATTGTGGAGTCACTTAGCAAGCTTTAACTCCAAGTTTTTTAAGTGCTGGGGATCAAAATCCAGTTGTTGGAAATGTTACTATGGAGCAATAGATGAAATAATTGCAATTGACTGGGGCAATTTCAATGTTGTGTTATTTAGGTGTGCTTGGTTTAAGATTGTGAAAAATGATTAGGGCTCACTTGCCTAAGTTTTAACAAGTTATGCTACTTGGATGATCCTTTTGTCATTGCTTCACAAGTGCAACACGTATTCTATATTGAAGATCCTATTGAAGTGGGGTTACATTTTGTTAGGAAAAAAGTTTGAAGAGATTTATATGGCCTTGAAGAGGAAAATTGTCCAACTATTGAGCAAGTTTTTTGGAGTGAGATTGATGACTATTCACATGAAATTGGTGAATCACATGATGAAACAGAATCTATGAATTGGGTAAGAGATGATCAGGCTATTGAAACTATGGATATACCTTCATATTTGTTACAAGTCCAAAATAATGAAGAGATAGAAGAAGATTTAGATATTGATGATATTGATTGGGATTGGATGGAAATTAATGAGTAGAAAAACTTTTTCATTACTATCACATATTTAGATTTTGTAAATGTGATGGTTGATATTAAATGATGTTGGAAATTTTGGTTTTATCATCTTGTATGTCTCCATTTTTATTCTAATGCATATTTAGTTTATTGTGTTCCTTTCAAGCTAATCATATTTGTAATTCTTTTTTTCCAAAATAATTTAATGTGATGTTGTTGGATATCTCATAATCAAAATTCCATATTTATCTTAATATGGCCTATTTTGTTTAATAATACTTATTTATTTATTAATCAAAATTCTATCAGTTATGATTTTCTTCAAAAAAAATTATGAATTTAGACTATCAATTGATTTTATTTAAAATGATTTTGTTCACTAATTTTGCGTGTGACAATTTTAAGAGCTAATGTCTTGCATGTAACCAACATTATATGCCATATATCTAGTTTGGCATGTTTAAAAGTGCTAAAAATATTTTTAAGTACTATTTGGCACATTACTTGCTATGGTATATATTTTTTTCATGATCCACTAGATTTTGGCATGTTTGAAAGTGCCAAAAAATATTGTGAGCAAAAAAAATTCTAAATATTGACAATGAAGAAGATAAAGAAGTTTGTAAAACTAGGGTCTATTGCTTCATATTTACAGACACAACATAAGTTCCGTAGAAGTCAAGCGCATGTAAATGTAGCACACATACAAGATCATGCGTTAGAGGAATCCACACAAATAAATCATAATCAAGAGCATGAAGTACAAATGGAGCAAGAAATGAGGATTGGCATTGAGCAACAAGATCTAGATCATATAGATTCTAAAAATCAACAAGAAATAAATCAAAATTCAACCATGCAAATTGGTGTATCTCCACCAACAGTTGCAACAGTGGCAAATAAGGATGCAATTACAAGCTCGACAGGTTCAATTACTATATTCAATATATAGTCATGTTTATGAATATATAATGCAATTATAATGATTTTACATATAATACAGGTCCTTCTACAAGAAAAAAAAGAGGTCAAACAGCAATGAAAACAGTTCATACACGGTCTGAGAAAAACCAAAAGCCAATATTCTTGAATGAATTAAATCGGCCAATAGGGCCAGATGATAAGACTTTGAGTGAGTTCAGTAGTGTCTTAGGAACATTTAGCTCGAAATTCAACACTTGCATCCCTTACAGTCACTAATTGGTGCAAAATGCCTACAGAAGAATCATTATCGGAATATGTTTAGGTTTATAAGATTCTTACTTGCTTTTTAAGTAATTATTTCTTTTCATATTAAACATTTGGCATGTTTTTTTATAATTTAATTAAATGTAATCCTTTGTGCAGAAAAAAATACATAGTCCCTCAAGAAGGTAAAAAATGGGTTTTAGCTACTATCGGAGATGATTGAAGGGTATATAAGTGTAGGGTGAAAAAAAAGCAATATTATAAGTGCAAAACTTATAAGCTTAGAATATTGAATCGCCCACAACATATTGGAGAAGATAAATTCAAAGAGCTTTTGAATTATTGGAATTCAACTAATGCAAAGGTATAACATTTTTTTAGTTTTTAATCGCTTTTTTAATGTCAAAACTACTTTATCCAAGCTATGCTAATAGTAATGGAAATCTTTATGTAGAGAATCACCTAAGTAAATACAAATAATTAAAAGAGTCAGATTAATATGCACACGGTGGGCAAAAAGAGTTTTGCTAGGATAAGAAAACAAATGGTAAGAGTCCGTATGTATTGTCTTTTGAAAATATTTCTAATTGAATTTTCTTTTTTGTTGGTATGATAATTGTTATGTGTGGTGCTACATTTAATTCTTTTTTAATCATATACAAGTCCTTGTTAATAAAAATTATGTTTTTATTTTAAATTGATATTCTAAGAATAATATGGTTAGCTTGATTACACTTATTATGATTAGTATTATTTTGGTTACCTTGACTATACCTATTATAATTAGTATCATCAATGAAATTAACTTTGTGGCCTTTTGAAAATATTTCTAATTGTATTGTCTTTTTTTGTTGGTATGATAATTGTTATGTATGGTGCTATATTTGATTCTTTTTGGATCATATTCAAGTCCTTGCTAATGGAAAATTATGTTTTTATTTTAAATTGATATTCTAAGAATGTTTTCGTTAACTTGATAACACTTATTATGATTAATATTGTTTTGGTTACCTTCACTATACCTATTATGATTAGTGTCATCAATGAAAATAACTTTGTGGTCTTTTGAAAATATTTCTAATTATATTGTTTTTTTTTTGTTGGTAAGATAATTGTTATGTGTGGCGCTACATTTGATTCTTTTTGGATCATATACAAGTCCTTGCTAATGGAAAATTATGTTTTTATTTTAAATTGATATTTTAAGAATGTTTAGGTTAACTTGATAACACTTATTATGATTAGTATTGTTTTGGTTACCTTCACTATACCTATTATGATTAGTATCATCGATGAATTTAATTTTGTGTTCTTTTGAAATTATTTCTAATTGTATTGTCTTTTTTGTTGGTATGATAATTGCTATGTGTGGTGCTACATTTGATTCTTTTTGGATCATATACAAGTCCTTGCTAATGAAAACTATGCTTTTGTTTTCTTTTTCTTTTTTATTTTATTTTTGGAATTAAAACAGCAAGATGCAAATGAAAACAATGAGGTACCAACTAATTTTGTTCTTTTTATTAAAACTCGAAAAAGACAACATAACAAGACCTACAAGGAGTCCTTTGATGATACTAGCGACAAAATTGTAAGGATTTCCTTTTATTTATATGCTTTTATAATATGATTTTGGAATGTGATATTTTATCTTACACATGATTGATATAACATCAAAAATTAATTTTTACTAAATTTTTAATTCTATTATAGTCTCAAATGCAAGCTGTCTAGTTACAACAAAGTAGTGAGAACCAATCTGTTAATGCATTTCTTGTGGTGATGGGAGGGGCACGACCAGGTTATGCTATGTTATATGGGAGAAGTGTTACACCAATAGATTTGAACAGAAAAGGAGTTAGTGGTGAATCTTCAATAAAAATTTGTCAAAATTTTATTGAAGGCATGAAGGAACAAATGAGAGAAGAAGTGAGAAAAGAAATGAAAAAACAACTAGCAGCTTACAAATCATCTTTGCAATCATTTGTGCAGCAACAATTTCTTTCTATGATGTCACAGCTTCAAGGTTTGGTTCTAGGAACGAATATCAACCAAGTTCCTAAATTTAATTAATATAAATTTTAGTTATCCAAGAGATGCTAATAGTGCACCAACTCAAGCAGGGCGTGGACGCAATATATCCTCTACTAGTATCCATGAACCTCGGGCATTCTTTTATAATATTTTTCATTTTAGTTGATGTCATTATGTGTTGATGTCATTATGTTCGAATATAGTTTATAGTATCATTTCTTTCGAAAATGTTAAGTAATATAAATTGTATATATCGCTCAAGTTTCTTCTTATTATTTTTACTAACTAGTTTTTTATGATTGCAGAGACAATGATGTTTTTTTCTAGTTGGTTTCATCTAAAAACATTAAAGATGACTTGTTTTGTATTAAGTTAAAAAATTGTTATGTATTAACTACTTTTCTCCTTGAATTCTTATGTTATTGAATATTTTCGTCAACTCTAATGTGATGTTGGCTCAAAGTATTTATTATATTTTAGGATGATGTTTGCTAATGTTATAATTTTATTGAATTAATTTATTAAAATTATTATTTGTAAAACCACAACAATAGATTTTATTAACCATTGTAGCAAATATTCTCAATCACTGCAATAGATTTGATGAAACCATTGCAATAGTTTTTACATAACCACTGCCATAGCTATTATACAACTGTTACAATATATATTACCAAACTGTTGCAAAATGTATGATAAAAGTGCTACGATAGATATTACAAAACCGTTGCACTAGGTATTACAACACCGCTGCAATAGATATTACAAAACTGATGCAATAGGTATTGTGAAATAGCTGCATTATATAAAACAACCATTACAAAATAAACTACTCCATTATATGAAACAAACGCTGCAACATTAAAAACAACTACAAAAACTAATGCCAATTGGAACTGTTTATGCAACAGTTTGAAATTGCTGCAATAAGATATATAGAACTGCTACAATAACCTATTACAACAGGAGTAGATGCAACGATTGCCAAACCGCTGCAATAAATTTTATGCAACAGTTATAAGGCTTTTCACAGCAGTTCATGACAGCTGCAAATTTGCATTTATGTAATAGTGAACAATGGTTTTATGTATTTTGTTCACACAATGAAGATGTTCTTTTCCACCATTTTGATACACTAACAACACAAAATGTAGACATTTATCTAATGTACAAATTTTAAGAAATCAATAGACCAAAAACACAAACACTTCTTTTTTAAGAAATCAATTCAATTCCTAAATCTTATACAAAAGGATACTCCATCTTATGTAGAAAAATTTGTATGCCCTAGTGTAAAATTTCAATTATATAATGGTGAAACTTTGATGAATAAAGGACACTTTTTCAATTAAGTTCTAGTCATATACTTTGCAATACTTTGAACTTAATAAAAGGTTGGCTTTCTGAGTTTTCAAGCCAAATCTACCTTGTATAAACCCACAAACCTCAAAATCAGTAGGAATCAAGAAATACTTTATAATACTTTACAATACTTGTTCTTACTCTATGCTAATTCTTGTACTATCTAAACTAGGATAAGTTTTATCTTTGATCCCATCTGCATGAGTGTTCAAGGAGCAAATTGGATGGAGACATATACTTTGTGAGTTGGGTTCAGTGCTCATTTTGTCACACCCTGAACTCGGCTTGCCAGACCCAGTGCACCGATAAATGGCCGCACAATCATAGTGCCTACCACAATAGGCATGCAAGGCCTCAGAACCTATCTCAAGACACAACATACAATTAAACAAAACTATAAATTCCAAAAGTCAAAATCCAAAATATACAAAGTTTACTAAATACAAGCTCAAAGTTTACAAGACTGATAAAATTATAGCTTAAACTACACCATGCATAGGCTTGCTACTTGTTCACTCCCGCTAAGCTATTAAACTCCTGATTTGAAAAAATTTAAACAACTAGATTATGAGCTTGATAGTGCATTAAGCACCCACTAAAATACTGGGATCACTTAAAAATTTTGTAAATTTCAAAATCATACTTAAACGTGACATTGTACAATAATTATCATTTATAAAACCCAAAAAATAGAATATTTCAAACAAATATAATTTATCAAAATGAACGAGCATATATGTCCTCTAAATAACTAATGTCAAAACAAAACATTAGAATTCATATATTTAAACTCGGTCACCAGAGTCATAATTTCAGAATTCATTTGTTTGCCCGTGGTAACCCAAGCCAGATTGCCAGAAGCCATTATTCTCCAATGACGTAATGGTGTCAAAACTATAGTTTCTTAACATGGGTTACATGTCGACACGGTCAGTGTTTAACCCCCAATGATAGGGTTAGTGCAAAGTTAATTCGGGGACTACAACTTTGTATGTCAAAAGTATGTTGGGTTCAAAATCATTTTAATGCAAAAATGCTGAAATTCAATGATCCCGTTTTCTAATAAAAATATTTCCAATTATATCAAAACAAGTCAATGATAATATGTGACAACAATAATTCAAATAAAACAATAAAACAAAATCAGTCATCAAAATAGTTAACTAACAAATATGTAATCCATTAAAATATTAAATAAAAAAAATAGTATTTTCCCCAAAAATTTTTGGAGTGTGGAAAATGAAAACTTTGAATGTATTATATATAAAATTTATAAGTAGGTACATACCTACTAACGCCCAAAAACTCTAACTCACACCAATCAACTTCTCTCAAGGAATCCTATATTTGGGAAGAAACCCCATCATATTTACTAAAAATAAGAATTTAAAAAAAAAACCAAAGATATGCAAGAAGAATTTCATGACACCCATGAAGCTACAAAAGTCGAGTGGCTAACAAACAACTCCATCATGCCTTGATGATATAAAACAGCATAACTTTGTGAATTCCAATCCAAATCAGGAATTTCTACCTTCTAAGAAAACTAGACATCTACGGCTACAATATATTCAAATTTCACAATGATTTGAGATCTACAAAACTTAAACTATGAATTTGAGTAAACCTATTTTTGCAAATCAGAAAATTCAGACATACCCTTTTTTATAAGAATATCTCACAGCATAAACCTTCAAATAAAATCAAACTTTAGGAGCAGATAAATAACTCAAAATGGAACAACTTTCTATCTGAGAATGCATCTTGATTCCAAATCTAAGACAATGAAATTGTCTAACCAATCTTCAAGCTTTCTGCAGAAATGTCATTTGAGCACAAGTATAGTTATATGGCTATAACTCAAACAATACAAAGGAATAAATTCTAAAAATTTTCAAATCTATAGATAATGTTGACTTCTAAAACTTTTCTATATAATTCTATATCTAATTCAAATTATAAAGTCATGAAAAAAAATTAATATTTCTTCAAGGTCCGCACAAAAGTCTTATCCCGGCACCAGAATCTAAAGGCTGTAACTTACATCATACACATATAGAAAATCTGATATTTAGAAGTAATCTAGTTAAGATTAAGTTCTATAAATTTAATAATTTCATCTCCTCCAAATTCAGTCTCTAAGTCTCCCAAATTAAAGAGGGATCTCTGCTATGCTAAGCAAATTTCTGAATCTTATTCTCAAATAAATCAAATCCTTCACATAAGAAGCATGGATGGTTCAGGCTTTTCTTTCTAATCCAGGTAGATATTAATTTTAATATGATCATAATAGAATCTGAGACCAAAGAATTTCTATAAGATTAACCTAAACTATGAGAACAAGAGAATCAAATCAAGGTTCTCACCAAACCCTAACCCTAACTAGTATCACTTAACAAACAATCATAAAAAAGAGAAGAAAAAGAATAATAAAACACCTTACATCAACCACTAGCAATCAGGTAATCACGGAAGTGAGTTCCTCATCTTCGTCACTGGAACCACATTGTAACCAGGGAGATATGCCATGTCTCACTTTTCTTAAACAACAATACTAAATCAAAAGGAAGAGAAGAGTATGATATCGTGGAAGGAGACGTGGCTAGGGTTTCCAAAAAAAACAAAAACAAAAAGATAACTGAAAATATAAAATACAAAAATAATATTTAAACATAACCGCCCAACAACATTAAAATTTAAAAAATATTTTGGTGAGTCCCACACATTCCACATTGTCAGGATGAACCTATGGACTATAACCCAACAAAACATGTGATCCTTGATGTTGTTCTTATAATTGAGATACAAGTGTTAACACTTTGATCACTTCTTCATGATTGGCATGTACACTTGGTTCCCCATCAAGTTTTTGTAGAGTGATGAGTGTACATTGTTCATGTATTTTATATCAATTTGTATACTCAATTGGCATGTATTAGAATTATATTGTGGAATTCAATCCTAAATTTAGTGTATTGTTCATTAACAGGCTTAGGGCAGCGCTTAAAGATAAGAGAGAGCCAAAGAAAACATTTCACACCTTAAACGATGAAGTTGGAGCTATCTCGGCATCATTAGAACAAGGACAAGGCAAACTAGGAGGCTTAAGGCCAGCATAAGATCATCCTTACGTAAGTCAATTCCAAAAGACCTTGCGGACATGCTTATGCCTGTAAGGGGGATTCAGAGCCAAGTTAGAGGATCTTACAGGCAAAGCTTACGCCCATAAGGACCATCTAGAGTAGCTGATGATCACAACATATACTAGTAAGGGGAGTCACAATAAGCAGAACAGTAAAGCTTATGCCCCAGCGCTTATACCGTAAGCTGGACCACAACACAAATAGAAGACCTTACAAACATGGCTTACGGTCATAAGTTGTCCCGTAAGGCTCGCGACAATCTTCACCAGCTCCCTTGCGGCTAAGCACTTACACTTGTAAGCAGCCCGTAACCAGTCGAGTATAAATAGAACTTATGAGGATTTTTATTGCATCTTCTATTCTATTCTTCTATTCTTTGGGGGTGATTCTTGGAGGAAATGTTGGGGAAGATAAACGGTAAATCTCCAGTACCTAGGAAACAATTTTAAAAGGGATTCGACTCTATATTCAAGGGGATTGAAGATCGTAGCCGTTAAGCTCATCTAGGCGGTGTGTATGGAAGCTTACTTAGGGCTTCACCGGTGATTCTTCATCAACATGATTAAGAAGGGGGTTTTTTATGGCTCTCATGGTTTCCTCCACTATTTGTATCTTGGATGCTTGCCCCCATTATTGGAGGGCTAATTTGTAGATGTTTAGGCATAGTTGAACTCTAGTGCTTATATCTTTGACTTTGGTTGTTGGACCTTTGATGCTTAATTGATTTCTTATTTGCAATCATTTATATTTTATTCTAATTGTGTGATCGAATGCTTAGTTGCTAATGAGGTGAAAGCCCTAGCAAACATACTTGTTATTGCTACATGACAAGAAGAAACTCTCACCTGGCATATATTTACCGCAATTCGAGAAAATAGTGGGTACACCTCCAGTTAGGGTTTCTAGGAGACTTTATCTCCCACAATCCTTCCAAGTAGATTGATGATGATTTCTGTGCTCTTTGCAATCATGTGGAGCGAATTTTAGGAGAAATCGCTTTTTTGCTCTATATTCGGATTAGGGGTAATCTCTCTCTTTGGGGGAAGATTATCTGCCTAAGAGATTGTCATTAGTTCACAATAAAGTTTTACAGAGTGTTAATGCGATTGTGTAGATGTCTGTATCAGCTCTGCACCTACTCAATTACACGTCACCTGAGAAATCGGGGTTTTGTATATTTCTGTAAACCTTTTGGGTCAAATAGAATTGCATGTTTAGACAACCATTGTCCTGTACCTCATAACCCTAGAGGGATGCTATGCCCGGATATCACTTTCTTCCTTGATTTCTCTCCTATTACCTCCAGCATTTTTTTGATTTCACTTGTTTTTGTTCTCACACACATCATGTAATCTTTTAGGCTATTTTTTGGGTATAGAGTTATTACTATTATTCACGTCCTTTTCTGTGGACCATCACTCTATTTTACGCACACTTTATTAGGCGATCGGCACATACACTTGTGTCCCTATCAAGTTTTTGGCACCATTTCCAAGGAAAGATAGTGAGATTAAGAACACTTGTTTATCTGTCACTTTAGCCATTTTATTTCTTTTCTTTCATCATTGTTATTTTTTATTTTCCTTATTGTTTTCTGATTCCTTCTCTCTTGTTTGATTTTAGTGTATGCCACAGAAGGGCAAAGCACCAAGACTGGCAAAAGGCAAGAATAGTGTAGAAAGAGTGATTGGAACCAGATTAAGAATAGCTCTACTGCACAAAATAGGATCTTTGATAGTGAGTGTTTAGGGAGTGCAGTTGGACATTATGGCAGATCATGAGAACTGGCATAAAACCCTTTCAGATTATGCTCGCCCCACTCTTAACCTTAAACCAACTAAGATGATATTGCAACTAGTGCACCGTTCCATTAGATATCCTAGGGGAATCATAGAAAATGTTTTGGTTAAGGTTGACAAATTTATTTTCTCGGTAGATTTTGTGATTCTAGATATAGATGAGGATGTTAAAGTGCTCCTAATACTTGGTAGGTCATTCCTAGTCACTTCCCAAACCCATTGACATTAGCAATGGTTGAATGACACATAGCATTAGGGATGAGAAAGTTATGTTTGCTTTATCCAATACAATGAAACATCCTTCTACTTTTGATGATACATGCTATTTCCTTGATAACACAGATTTGATTGTTGATGAATGTGTGCAAGAAATCTTATACAAGGAGCCTTCCGAGGAGTCATTGGATGACCCTCACATTAAGAGACCACCCCTTTGCTTACACCAACCGTGACTGAGGAAAACACGAGCAAAAAGCATTAGTGCGAGGTCATTTCCCCAAAGAAAGGCGAGAAAAAACCTTCGTCCAATGAGGTAACCCATGAATCGGTCAATTTCATTGGTAAGTTTCCTATTTTCTCTAACCTAGCACTAGCGTATTATTTCAGAGACATTGATTTTGATCCTGAGGAATATTTTCACTTTGAGCCTCCCTGACATGTGCATTTTAGGTATGTCAAGCTCATAAAGTTAAACAAGCGCTTCTTGGGAGATAACCCAAGCAAGATTTTCCTTATTTTGTTTAGTTTGAGTTTTTAGTTGTAGATTTGTAGTCTTGTTTGAGTTTGCAATAAATTGCTCGATTTGTCATAAACTTTCATGTGTTGGTTGGATGTTTGTGACCCTAGACACTCATTTTGTGCTTCTTAGGTCTTATATATATTTGAGCTTAACTGCAGGAAACAGAGAAAATTTTGCTCAATTTTCCAAGACTCTTATGGGCTACTTACGCTTGTAAGAATGGTCGTAAGCCTCAAATAGAGAGCTTTAAGGGTATCTTACACCCTTAGGCTACCCCGTAAAGGGATTCAGAGAGCCTTATGAGTGCACTTAAGGTCCGTAGGTCCTAGTGAGGACCGTTTAAAGATTCCTTATTGGTAGCTTACGCCCGTAAGCAAGGTCGTAAGGGTCATCCAGAGCATCTTACGAGTATACCTTACACCCTTACAGCCCATAACCTTCTATAGAATATAGCCTAGGTTCTTTACATGCACCTTACTCCCATAAGCCAGACCGTGAGAGCAAGACAGAGGACCTTACAAATTACAGTGCTAAGTTTCTTATGGTTGTAACCTAGGTTAAAACGAGATATGCCCTCACAGGCAGGCCTTACAGCCATAAACAACCCATAATTGTTCATTCAAAGAGACTTACAGTCAAATTTTATGCCCGTAAACCAGCCTTAATCACCTAGGGTTTTAGCGTTGTCAGTGACCTTTGATCTTCATTTCCAATTTATTTTTTCACCGGATTGAGGTTGCAGGTGCTCTCTTTTCCTCCCATTCTCTTTTCCTTATTTTCCTCTTGGGTTTTTGAGTGTTTTTGAACAGGTTTGGACCACTTTGAAAGCTCCTCACCAGCCGTTTATTTCATTTACCTCTTTGTCAAAAAGGTAACACTCGTTTTTCATGATTTTTGAGTTAATTATCTAAAACGTTGCATGACAACGAATGTTTTTAGCATTGCTTGAATGATAGTTTAGAGTCAAAATTTGTAAATTTTGGAGCTCTGTTGTACAAGAGGGGTCCTTACGGCCTGCGCCCGAGGCTTACGGTCATAAGGTTGCCGTAAACGTGACTTTCCGCTAGCCTTACAGCCGTAAGCCTTACCTTAAGCGAGCCGTAAGCATTCCTATTTTATTCAAATTTCATATTTTTGCATTCTAAACTTTATATTTTCTTATGTAGGATGGTTAGAGCAAAGAGGAAAGCTTCTTGGCCGGCCAAGAGGAAGCGACCCAAGGCATCCACCTCAGGTACAACTACCACAAAGGATACATCAACTCTCTCACCCCCTTGGGCCCTGCTTTTTCAGAGGTTCGCTTCTGAGAATGGTTTACTCACTTGAAGATGAAGTGGTTTGGCCAATCTCATATGGTGGATTGGCCTATTCTTGCCCAGCTAGGGCTCGAGGAGGAGATATGGGGGATGCTACAAACCGGTGATTAGCACTGAGCGTTCACGTACGAGGAGCTGGTGTACCAAGACACTACACTCAAGGTTCCAAGCACCTTCAAGCTGGATCGGGCACTAGTTGATTTTAGTCAAGTGGGATCCATCCAATTTCAGCTATTCAAGGAGCAGCAGAGCCTCTCTTACACCGAGTTTGCCTTACTATCTGGGATTTACAAAACGGACTTCACCAGCATCCCACAGTATAAGAAAATGCTGACTGATTTCTCTCCCAGCGTCATTGCCAAGGAAGTCTAGCAGCATCTGAGCAGAGGGATGAGTTATGAGCTGGGCCTTACCAAGGCCTTATTCCTGACACGCTCGGCTCACAGGTATATGCACATTGTTACTGCTTGTTCATTTGTAAGTCGAGCAAACAACAATGGAGCGGTGGGACGGCAAGAGCTCTTGTTCTTTTACAACATGACCGAGAGCCATCCCATCCACCTGGGTTACATGCTGGTAGATTTTATTGCACACCTGGGTGTGATTCACTAGGCCCTACATTATGAGACAGATCAAAGGGATGGGCCTAACAGATCGACACCAGTGGCACTACTGCCTCGGTGTTGGACACCCTATGGTTAATGGGGATGGTGGTGAGCCATGGCTCCAAATTGGTCCTCACTCTGAGCACAATAGAGTAGCCACCTGAAGAGGATAAGGCAGAGGATGAGGAGTCGGATGATGGGTCCGATAGTAAGTCATCCTTACCATCGGCCACTACATAGGTGAGTGCAGGAAACCCCAAAGCAACTCGCCCTTGACGACGGTCAAAATTCAGGAGCTACGAGCTGAGATATGATAGCTGTAGCAGGGCCAACAGGCCATCCTTGCGACCCAGGCATGGCTGTAGGCCGACCTTCGTCGTGCACTAGATCTACTTTCACGGTTGGTACCTCCTCCAGTTCTAGTTTCTCCTACATCGACGCCTCCATCATCACCGCATCCACCGACCGACTCAACTCTATCAGACGCCACCGAGCATTGACTTTTCTTTTATTTTATCTTGTATTTCATTTCAGAATTTGTATTCATCATTTATGGCAAGGGTTGGTGATAAGTGTTTGTGTATTAGTAATATGAAGTATTCTTTTCTTACAATGAGCATCTCTTTTATCAGATTTTATCGTTTATACATGTGTATTTGTGTTCTTTTATGCATGTAGGGTTGTGGAGCAAGTGTGGAAGAAAGAAGCCAAAGTAGATTGTGAATGCACTTTGTTGATGAAATCTTGGAGTGAACAAACGTGAAGACACAAATTGTGCTCAAAGACATATGAGTGTGTGCCAACCTCCGTTGTGCTCAAGTGAACATGCAAATTGGAAGGGCACAAAGGTAGTCACACTCATGTGTTCCGACTTGTGCAATGCTAGCAAGATTTTCATCAAATATGATTTTATTGAAGATGCAACGCGATCTACCACATGGATGTGTGCCCATTTATGTGGCCTCGATAAAGTGTGGATTCGGGAGTATTTTTTGCGAAGTACTGTAGCAGGTATTGTAATAAATCACTGTAGCAAATTACTATAGCAGTTACTGTTCACATGCCTCTGAAAAATCGATTCATGCAGATTCACACGGGCACGTGGAAATTCAACACGCCCGTGTGGATGCCCGCTTCCAACCTATTTAAGTCGCGACTTCAACCCGTTTTGAGAATCTTTTTCCCATCTTTTGCCCATCTCTTCACCATCTTATCCTTCAAGATTGAAGAACGACCAAAATGATGAGCAATACAAGAAGTTCCTAGGTCTATTCAAGTAGTTGCATATCAATATCCCATTTGTGGAGAAATTGTCTCAAATGCCTCGTTATGCAAAGTTTCTCAAAGACCTCTTGGCCAACAAGAGGAAGTTGGAGAGTACATCTGTGATCTTAGATGCTTCATGTTCGGCGGTGTTGCAAAAGAATATGCTGAACAAGAAGAAAGACCCCGGAAGCTTCATCATTCTGTGCAACATTGGTAACTTGGGCGAAGAAAAGGCATTGGCAGGTTCAGGGGCTAGCATCAACGTCATGCCTTACACATTCTTTCAAAAGCTAGGCTTGGGAGAGCCTAGGCCTACTCAGATGACACTTCAATTGGCGAACCAAACTGTGAGACATCCAAGGGGCATTATCGAAGACATATTTGTGAAGGTCAACAAGTACATATTTCCTGTGGACTTTGTAGTGTTGGATGTTGACGAGGATGTTGATGTCTTATTGATACTTAGGAGGTTGTTCTTGCATACTTCCAAGGCTCTTATAGACATGGACGGTGCGGAGTTGACTTTACGAGGTGGGGATGACAAGCTTACATATCGCCTCGCCGAAGCCATGAGACATTCTCTAGACTTTGATGATGCTCTTTACTTTCTTGACACTACCGATGAACTAATAGATGAATGTGCAGAAAATGATGTGTCTGGACCCGTACGAGGGATTACTAGATCAAGAGGTGGAGAATGAAGAAGATGATCCAGAAGATGAAGCGAGCAAGGAGACGTCACAAGAAACGCCTCAAGACTAATGGGGATGTGCAAGAACGAAGTAAGGGTGACGTACTCTCATGTGGTAACATGCTCGACAACCCCCTTTTACCTTGAAAAGATTATGTTTATCATGTTTTCAGGTTATGGGTAAGAGGGAAACCTTCATATATGATCCCCCGTGAGGTAAGAAGAGGTACTTCAAGCTCAATGATGTTAAACAAGCGCTTCTTAGGAGGCAACCCAAGTCTTTACTGTTTTCTAGGTTTTAGTTTAGTGTTTGCATAAATAAGAGCTTGAGTGTTGGTGTCTTAATCTTTTACATGTTTTTGTTCTGATTTTCTCGTGGATTATTGGTGTTTTCATGTGCTTAATTGTGTGGTGAAGTTTCTTGGTCGTTTGAGCGTGTTTTTCATGATTCTCTAGTTAGTTTTGCATAATGTAGGCAGGATCTGAGTATGTGTAAATGTGCAGATATTTTCTACAGAGCCTGAAATTTGTTCTAAGTTATCCAAAGAAGACACACAGCCGTGTGGAATTTCCACATGGACGTGTGTTTTCGTTCAGAGCTCATCCCAAGAGGACACAGGGGTGTATGTCTGCCCCTGTGAACGACCATGTGACAGTCACACGCCCGTGGGTAATTTCCACACGGGCATGTGTTTTTCTGCATAGTTCAGAGCTCTATCCCGAGAAGACATAGGGGCGTGTGTCTGCCCCTGTAGATGACCCTGTGAAATACACACTGGCATGGGTAATTTTCATACGCCAGTGTGAATCTCTATAGAGAGTTCTCTGCTATCCCGAGAAGACCCAGGGGCATGTGAATGCCCCTGTGAGTACCCCTGTGAAGATCCACACGCCCATGTGAAATTTCCAGAGGAGCGTGTGCAACACTTAGAAGAATTTCTCGGGTGGACAGAGGAGCCACAAGGCCGTGTGGGTGCCCCTGTGGGTCGGGCACATGGGCATGGGGAATTTCCACACGCCCGTATGGGTGTGTTCAGAGGCAAAGTGTGTCATCTCGAGAGCACATAGGGGCGTGTGAGTGTCCCTGTGGAGCTCCCCTATGGAGTCACACGGGAGTGGGTAATTTTCACACGCCCGTGTGGATGTACAAAACGCCAAGAGACGTAGATTTTCTTTAAAATCTATTCGTGTTTCTTCGTCTCTTCACTCCCAAACACTCAAAGAACACACCCTTGCACTCTCCTGACTTCTCACAGTCGATTTGGAGGGGTTTCATTCGAGTTTTCCGGCCTTTTTCTGAGTTTTTCATCTTCATCTTGTCGGTAAGCCCTCTTTCTGTATTCCTTTCGCCATACATGATTTCATTCGATTAAACTGGTAATTGTTGTTTTATTTGCATGTTAAAATGGTTGATGTGTGCTTTAGAGTGGGTTTTGAGCGAATTTTTGATGTATTTCTTGGATTCTTGCATAGTGGCAGTGTGGTTTTCACGCCCCGAGCATCCACACGGGCATGTGGAATTTTCACACGGCCGTGTGGATTTCTGCAGTATTGATTCTTTGAGTAAACTTGATCAATTTCTTTTCAATTCTTGCAGGTATGGCACCCAGATCAAAGAAACAAGCTAGCAAGTGCCCCCAGAGAGCATTCTCAAGAGCTAGAACACATGGAGTTTGCTATTCCCGAGCACCAGGCTCGTTTTGAGAGGTTGGTTAAGCTTAAGTTTGATCAGACTCGTTTTCCTGGCATTAGCACTCTCCGAGGGATTCAGTTGGCAGATGAAATGGGCGACAAGGTTGAGGAGCTGTTATCTGTGGGTAGTTGGCGGTGCTTATTGTTGATTAGAGATCCAGCTATCCGCATGTTGACATTAGAGGTGCTCACCTCATTTGAGTTCGACCGCTCTTATTCTAGCCTCGATAGTATCGATGCCATTCAGTTCAGAGCCTTGGACAGTATCATAGTATGAGCGGCACCCAGTTTTCAGTCTGTTTGGGTCTGTATAATGAGGTGTTCGTTAGTACAGAGGATTATGAGCAGTCGCCTACAGATTACCCCGGCAATTTGACGCTGCAGCGCGCATACAAAGCGTTGTGCGGACAGGGACAGTGTGAGCCTGGGGTATAGAAGGCCATATGTCTCTCCGGGCCGAGCTATAGATACATTCACGCCGTTCTGAGCAGATCAGTGAATGGTATTGGTGACAGCACTGGTGTACTCAGCCGACAAGAGTTGTTATACTTGTATTTTATGGTACAGAGTACACTGATCCACCTTGGACACATCTTGGCAGAGTACTTACAGCATCAGGGACAATATGCCAGGAGCGGCGTCCTCTTCTCCAGTCCCTACATCACTTAGCTCATTATTAGGATGGGTCTACTGGACGCTATCAAAGGGGCCGAGAAGACGATCGTACCAGCACCCCTTGGCCTAGAGATGATGAGGCTCATAGGCATGATACGATGATACAGTGACAGGGTTTATGTGATGAACATGCCCCCACCAGAGACAGTAGTAACCGAGGGTGACGCAACTGAGGGGTCTCAGCCTGAGCAGCAGCCTCAGCAGGAGCAGTTTCAGACAGAGGCACCCCCTACAGCATAGGAGCCACCTCCGGTGCATATACCCATGATCATTTTGAGAGCCTCAAGAGTGCTGTGGGGGTGCTACAGAGTGACTTGGTTGAGGTTCACGCTCTACAGGCAGTGAACCACACTGAGGTGATGGCGTGTCTTAATGTCCTACAGCAGTTACTCGAGCAAGACGTGACATCTCCCTTTGTGATGAGACCCCGGACTCCTTAGGTATCACCACCATCATCACCAGTTCCAGCAGCGCCAACAGATCCACCAGCATCATCTTCATCACCAGCAGCAGCTGCAGAGATAGCACCAAACACCGATGCTTGAGGCGTCTTTACTTTTCTTCATTCTTATTTTTCATATTTCATTTCAGTATTATGTTTTGGACTTGTACTTCTCAGTAAGGATCCTCCTTCTAAGTTTATCTTTTATTTTCATTGTCTCGAGTTGTATTTCATTGCTTTATCTTTATATACTCGAGTTTATTTTATTTTTGTTAAGCTTCACTAAACCCCCTTGTGTATGCGTGCAGATGGTCTTGTGAGTATGAAAATTGAGGAATAGTCATAGACATGGTCATTGTGATTTTCACATGGTCGTGTGTGCTCCACAACCCATTGGGACTCAATTCTCAAGGAACATAGCTCCATCAAACGTACCATTAGGAGTTCAGTGGAGTATTGTTTCAATTGCCCACCTTCACATATGTCTTTGATTGTTATACTTTTTATTGTGCTAGAATGAGTACATTGAGGGCAATGTACATCTTAAGTGTGAGGGGAAATTCACATTACACATGTCTATATTTATTCTTTTATTGTATATGCTCATGTAGCCAATGGTGGTTCACCTTAGTTGCAATGGTTGTATTCTTAAGTTTAGGAGAGTTTTTAACATTGAATGTTCTCATGCTCTGTTCATAGGCCGCTGAAAAATCGATTCCTGCAGATTCACACAGGCGTGTGGAAATTCCACATGCCCGTGTGGATGGCCGATTCCAGCCTATTTAAGTCGCGACTTCAGCCAGTTTTGAGAATTTTTTTCCCATCTTTTCCCATCTCTTCACCATCTTTGGAGGCCCTCGTGGCTAAGATTTAGAGAGGTGTTGGCTAGGTTTTTGGTGTGGTTCTACGGCCTTCAACACCGCATTTCTTCGGAAGATAGTTATTAGGGAGCTTTTGTCGGCATCGATTCGGCGAGGTGTACCCTAGGCTTGATGAGGGAACCTTTGGAGAATACGCGGCTACTCCACAAGACCATCGACACAGACACCAAGGGGGTTTTATTCATGGATTGCATATCTTTACTCTCGATTCCATTGTTGATTGTATTTTGCTCTATGGAGAGATAAACCCCTAGTGGGTACTTGGACTTGTAAACCCTAGGATGATATTGTTTCTTTGACCTTTTATTATGCTTTCTTTAATTGATGTTTTAATTGAGTTTCAATCTTGAATGCTTGTTGAGTTGATTCTCCCTTAGAGTGACACTGGGGTTGAGAATCCATCTTGGTAATCTTTGTGGATGAGTGACACACCATGAGGGTTAGACAATGCTAGATTGGAGAGGGTTGAGAGGGTGAGTCGAGAGGTAGCGGAACGTCCCCTTTTCCCTCCAGCGTGATTTATCCTACCTCCACATTCCAAGAGTTCTTTGAGGTCACAATAGAGTGAAGTGCTAAGAGATGAACTCTGCTGGGGTTTAATTGCGCAAGCAACAGAGTGAAGCATTGAAGTAATCCTTAGTATCTAGGGTTTAATTAAGACTAGGGGTCTTTCGGCTGGACCAAAAGGTTAGATCTATATTAGGGAATAGGGTTTATCACTTGGAGTCCCTAGAGCTTTAAGCAACCTTATACAGTGTGAGGCGTCGAGACTGAGCGATTTCTTCGCCAGGGCATAGTATAGGATTAGTCATGGTTGACCTTAGGTTTGGGACTGTGTGTTTTAGGATTTTCATGACTCATTAAGCATCAGTTGAGAAACATAATGGTTGGTCTTACACTTGAAATAATAATCCTAGGGTGAGCAATGTCCGGGTGCCCCAATTTCTATCGATCACCTCTCCTATCTTTTATTTGCACCTCCTTCTTCTTTCTTTATTTCTATTTTCATTGATTTTGTTCACACCACTATCGATTTATCTTCATTCTAGCTAAATAGCAATCTTTGTATTTCTAATCATTATTCCCTGTGGATATGACTACCTACTCACCAGGGTATTATTACTTCGATAAACCTGTGCACTTGCGGTTCACACGCAAAAGGGCGTTGTCAGTTGGCCCTACCTAGTTTGTATTTATTTTGAGACTTTTTTATTTTCTGTTTTTGTTACTTTATTTTGTTGAGCTTTAATGTTATTCCCGTATACCTCTCAAGACTTATGTGCAACACCCAATATTCTCAGTTTTAAAGGGGATGCTCACTCGGTCAATTCTTGATCTTGAGTGACCCCCAAACTGCTAGAGCACAACAAAGGATGTACTAGGCCGGTTCTAAGCTTCAATGACTTCATCTTTGTGAACAGGGAAGTAATCATATTCCACTCCCCTCTTACTATTGTTTATATTGTCTTGCATGCTTATCTTTTACACACATTGAGGACAATGTATTAATTAAGTGTGGGGGAGAGGTTTAAATTTCATTGTTAACTCTCTTACATGCCAAGGTTGACTTATGATGGTGCATTTATAATGTAGAGAAGTTTCGTAGTATTAGGGTGGACACTTGCGAGTTTGTTCTATTTTTTTTAGTGTACATTCTATTCTTAGTTATTCACCTAATTAAAGTACACAACTTCTCTATTGTAACAACTTAGACCATGTTGGACTTTTTTGAGTTTAATTCATTATACTTCTTGTGGTTGATTAAAAACAAGTTTTTTGTAAATTTGAAAGAACTTGTTTTAAAAAAAAAAAAAAAGAAATGAACGAGAGAATAAAGTTAAGAAATGGAAAGAGCTACCCCTATTAGAAGTGTGAAGTTACTCTCGACAAGTCGGATACTAAGTATGCCATAACGAGAGAAAGAGCTACCTCTTGAGGTGAGTGAAAACTACCATATTTTCAGTAAAAGATGTGGAAAGAGCTACCTTATTTAAGTGTGAAAGACGCTCGTTGAACGTTCACGAGAAAGGGATACCTTGGAAGATGTGTGAAGCTACCACCTTGAGCAGAAAAAGATTTTTTTTTTTTTTTTGTGTGATTGTTTGCTTTTGGAAGTCCTCTAGGTCAAAAGAAGTGAAGTAGAGAGTTGTAACACACAATGATAATATTGAATAGAGTATTCACTATTTTTGGGACTTGAAGTTTTTAGCATTCTAGTATTGTGAAAACCTGAATTACTTGTGGAACTCCTAAATTCTTGAGCACCGGAGGTCTTGCATTTTCTCCACTTGGTTTGTAATGTTCTATTTTGCTTGAGGACAAGCAAAATTTTAAGTGTGGGGAATTTGATGAGTGTACAATGTTCATGTATTTTATATCAATTTGTATGCTCAATTGGCATGTATTAAAACCATATTGTGGAATTCATATTTTATTTTGTGGAACTCAAAATAGAACAAACTCAATTGGCATGTATTAAAGCCATACAATGTTCATGTATTTTATATCAATTTGTACCCATTTAGAGCCAAGTCAGAGGATCTAATGGACAAGGTTTATGCCCGTAAGGACCATCCAGAGGAGCTTACAATCAGAGCATGCGCCTGTAATGGTGATCTCAAGGAGCATAACAGTGAAGCTTACGGTTCAGCACTTACGGGCGCAAGCTGGACCGCAACACAAACAAAAAACCTTATGAACAAGGCTTATAGTCGTAAGTCATCTCGTAAGGCTAGCGATAATCTTCTCCAGCTCCCTTATGACCTAGCACTTAAGCTCGTAAGCAGCCTATAACCAGTCGGGTATAAATAGAACTTATGAAGATTTTTAGGGCATCTTCTATTCTATTCTTCTATTCTTTGGGAGCTATTCTTGGAGGTAAGGTTAAGGAAGATAAAGGGCGAATCTCCAGCACCTATGGAACAATTTCAAGGGGGATTCGACTCTACATTCAAGGGAATAAAAGATCGTAGCCATCAAGCTTTTCTTGGTGGCGTTTGTGGAAGCTTACCTAGGGCTTCACTGGCGATTCTTCATTAACACAATTGAGAAGGGGGTTTTTATGGCTCTCATGCTTTCCTCCACTATTTGTATCTTGAATACTTGCCCTTTTATTATTGGAGGGCTAATTTGTAGATGTTTAGGCATAGTTAAACTCTAGGGCTTATATCTTTGACTTTGGTTATTGGACCTTTGATGCTTAATTGATTTCTTATTTGTAATAATTTCTATTTGAGTGTGATTGTGTGATTGTGTGATTGTGTGATTGTGTGATTGAATGCTTGCTTGCTGATGAGGCGAAAGCCTTAGTAAACATATTTGGTATTGCTACATGACGAGAAGAAATTCCCACCTAGTATATATTTACCACAATTCGAGAGGATAGTGGGTACACCTCTAGTTAGGGTATCTAGGAGACTTTGTCTCCCACAATTCTTCCGAGTGGATTGATGATGATTTCCATGCTCTTTGCAATCATGTGGAGTAGATTTTAGGAGAAATCACATTTCTGCTCTATATTCCGATTAGGGGTAATCTCTCTCTTCGGGGGGAGATTATCTACCTAAGAGATTGTCATTAGTTCATAATAAAGTTTTATATAATATTAATGCGATTGTGTGGATGTTTGTATTAGCTCTACACCTATTCAATTACAATCCAACCGAGAAATCGGGGGTTTGTATATTTTTGTAAACATTTCGGGTCAAATAGAATTACATGTTTAGACAACTATTGTCCCATACCTCATAACCCGGATATCGCTTTCTTACTTGATTTCTCTCCTATTACCTCACGTATTTTCTTGTTTTCACTTGTTTTTGTTCTCACACACATCATGTAATCTTTTAGGCTATTTTTTTCGGTATAGAGTCATTACTAGTATTCACTTCCTTCCCTATGGACCAACACTCTGCTTTACACACACTTTATCACCCAATCGGCACGCACACTTGCATCCCTATCATAAAGATATTGCATTTTGCCTATAAAAGTTACTTTTCTTTAGGTTTCTTGCATGACAAAGAGTTAGTTTTGTAAAGCTTTTACATCTTCATGATTCCTCACTCGTTATTCTCCATGTTTTCCTTGTGCTTGTTGTTTGTTAGTCATATCTCCTGAAACAGAGTTATATGCAACCTTATGATCTATAGCACTTTGTCAAATGTTGCTCATTTACTGCAGGAAGTCCAAATAAGCAGAAAATAGAAACCACAAGTAATGCTATTCACAACCATCACTGATTTTTATCCTTTTTACAAAAAAAAAAAACCAAAGATTGACTGAGAAGAGAATGATTTTAAAAATAATTCAGTTGATCAAGAAACATACAAAAAGAATATATCCATATATATATATAATCAAATACAAGAACTAAAAACCAACCTCAGAAAGATCAGTGCATTGAAAGAAAAATTTAGCACTTTTTGAATTAGCATTCCACGAACAGCTTTGAAAAACTACAAGACCTTCACTTTTTGCAAAGCAGCTCATCTAGCAAATATAAAGATCCGTGAGATGAAGAAAGCACACAAGGAGTCAAGGTTCCCTTAACCTTGAGAAGTTAATTAGTCCAAGCACCCATCTACTCACACCATAATGTAAATGTCATAACATGCATGTAACAAAAAAACTCTCTAACTTTTTTTAGAATTAATGAAGACTAAATTAAAAATCCTCTCTAATCATAACAACTAATAAGACTCGATTATGTGAACATAACGGAGGATATGCACACAAAGAACAGCCTTATATTTGTTGTTCCTTTTCTTTTTCCCGGGATATATATTTACACATACATGCACACCCCCACACAACCAAAAAGATCATTTAGTTGTTCAAGAGAAGGAGATAATAATCCATTAAAATCAATAGAAACAAATTTAGTGTTGTTTATCTATCTTAATAGTTTGCAAGAATACAAAATCTGACAATTAAATCTAACTAAAAGATTTGTGATATATTAATCAAAATTGAAAATTGTATTACCTACAACATTGCATTGAGAGATTTTATCTATCATTGCATGGAGTTTGCCTTCCATGTCTCCCTATGTTGACCGTTGGATGGGTTGGAACATGGTCATGCATGAGGCAGCCATTGAACGGCAATGATGGAAGAACTTGTGGGCAATTGGAAAGCAAGGTTGGTGTATCGCTGTGAATGGTGGTTGGCAATCACCAAAGGAGCACATGAAATGTAATGCTCTGATTCAAAAGAAAAGTAATAAGTGTATATAAATCCCATCTACATACCATATTCTCTTACCTAGTCATGCCAATGTCAAAGGTACAAGTGTATATATACATACATACATATATGTATATTCAATGTTGATCACGATTATTATTCCTCTTTTTCTATTATTTTTCTTTTTCTTTGTTTCTAATGAAATTTCATGCATGGCGCTCACTTATGTAGATGAGGGATGGCATTGCGACTTACACCATCAAGGTTGTTGATGACCCTAGAATGGTCAACAAAAACATTGCACATCAAACCGCTAGAGAACATCCTCTAACAAAGAGAGCTAGTTCAAGCTTGGGAGAAGCTCATTAGCAAACAATTCAACAAGACTACCATCACGTAGAAGAATTTCCTCACTCGAACTTAAAAAGTAAAATGATAACTAATTCATTAATTTCACCAACAACAATAAAAATCTCTAGAAACATATATCTCATCTTTTTATGATTATGATGATTAATTTTTAGGTATGAATTATGTTGAGCAAGTTGGATTAGGACATAACTACCATGCTTGATATGAAGGTTATTTGACAAACTTTGACCTTTGGGGACAATGAGGAGGAAGCTACTCATGAGTTATATCAAAGGGTTAATTATGTGCATACCAAGGATTGTCTCAAGCTGCTATCTCTAAGCAAACTACTAATTGTAGGCTTTTTTTATATTGGAATTTGGTTGAAATAATTTGTACTTTGTATAGTTTTTTTCTACTCTTGATTTAACACGTAATTATGAATGCTTCAAGAGTTGATCACCTCAATAATGGATCACAAAGGTAGTGATGTCGTTTAAGTTTTAATCGATGTAATAAAAATATATATCACTACACCATATGGGGCTATCGTGGCGGGTTTCACGGCCTTCGAGGTGTTTATAAATGCCGCTAAACTACCCACCGGCGTCTTAGGAAAACACCGCGACTAGTGCCGCTAAAGTGAATGTCGGTAAATTAGCGGCACTTTGTTTTGTAAAACGCCGCAATGTTAGCGGCGTTTTATAAATAAATGCCGCCTAAACTCGGCAGCAAGGTCATTGTAAGGCACCAAAATACCGGCATTTTTCTAACACAAATGCCGCTATATTTGCGGCAATTATTTATATAAACATTGTGAAATGGTTGTGTTGTAATTTTAAAAAGAAATCAAATTTGGTGGCGTTTTTATCCAAAAATGCCACGAAAGAAGCAATGACAATACTAGCATCTTGCATTAATAAATGCCATTAATTTAGTGGCATTTTTGCCAATAAACGCCACTAATTTGGTGGCGTTTTTAAGCAAAAACGGCAGTGATTTAGTGGCTTTTTGTGGCAAAATCGCCACTAAATTAATGGCGTTCATAGTGAAACGCCACGAGTTTGTCCACATTTTAATATTGTTTAACGTCTTAATGGCGTTTTCTGTGAGAAAATGCCACTAAAATAGTGCCATTTTTGACACGACGCCGTGAAATTAGAGAATTTATAGTTACAAATTACTGATGTAAGTTGTCGGCATTTTACTTATAAACATCGCTAAATTTTGAATGTGATTTCCTGTGATTTTGTAATTTTATTTTTGTGCATTTTGTAAATGCCAGTAAAACACCTGGAATTAGCATTCAAGATAACAACAGTCACATATACTTATTTATGTACACAAACACAATTGTTGATGTTCAATAATTTAAAACCAATTAGAAGTCACAAACGCCTTTGATATTCCACCATAATACAAAAGAAAATACAAAGTTACTAAAAATTAGTAAATAGTTAGGGTTTGTGATTCTTGTCTTACTCCAAATAAAAACCATAATACAAATGTAATAAAAAGTGATAAGTAAAAGACCTCCATAGCATGATCAATGCCACTACTCGATCTCCAAAAGGTTGATTCTACAATTTATATTAGAAAAGATTGCACAATGAATTTAAAAATTATTTCAAAAATACATACAAACATAGTAACATTGGCACTTTCGAAATACCTATGACTGAGAAGTTGAGCCAACTATGTCAACTCCAGGGATACTAACACCAAGAAAAAGATTTGTAAAAACCCAAGAAGAGCATTATATCGAGCACATTCTTGATCACGCTCTTGCTCACATTGCGCACGTTCTTGGTCTTGTTCCTCTTTCATTTGTTGCATTTGTTGCTCCATTTGAAGAAATCGCTCAGCAAAATCACTTGATTGAGATCTTGAGGCAAGATAATTTTTTTGCTAGCCCAGTACCACCATAATAACTTTTGGGTGTTGAACCTAATCCAACCCCTCTTACTCACCCACATCATTCTTTTTCCAATAAGTTCGCTGTAATTTCTGGGTCCCAACCATTTGTATATATATATCCTTATCTACTGCTTTCACATTCACTCTAACTTCCTCATTTGCCTTTATCTTGTATATATTGAAAAATATTTTAAAGAAATAATATATTTCAAAACAAATTATGAATTAAGAAATTCTTAAAACATAATTATTACCATAATTTTTCACTTTCCACGTTCATGTGAGAACCATCCTTCTTGGTATGAGTTGCTTTAAAAAATTCAAGGCGTCCTACTTTTCTTCCACTGTTAACCTCCTACAAGTATTTAAACAAAAAATTGTTCGAATCACAAACATCAAGAAATTAACTTTAACACATCATTAAAGTACAAAGGAAAGTAAAAACAACATTTATAACTCACACTAGCACTTTAATACTTAATATATATTTTCTTACCATTTCCTTTTCCTTTCTCGCAAAGCTCTTCGATCCAGAGGTATGAGTATATTTTGTTGTTTTCTGCTAGCAACCCCAAGCCTTTCTGAATCTTACATAATGACATGTATACTAACTTAGAAATAATAAAGAGATGATAATTTTAATAAAGTAAGCAAAATAACTATTCAGACCTCTCCTTTACTTGAATACCAAAAATCGACTAATTGTTCCCATTGCCATCGAATGTTGTTTGCTTGCAAACCATCTTCTCGTTTGAAATGACGCTTTTTCAAATCATGCTTGTAATCTCTCCATTTCTTCCCCAAAGACTTTAGCACATACTCTTTCGAAATTTCAAGAGCAAATCATAACTATTTGAAGACATTATAAACAATTTAGTTTATTAATGTAACTTGATGTTTATATATTTATAGAAACAACATTTGCACAATTCAATTATGTGGATCTACCTCAATAAATTTGAACAATTCATCCTTCAATGTTTTTGGCACTTCATGCCAACTCTCATAATGGAGGCCAATTTAATTTGTTGACTAGTTCCGAGCAAGCTGCCGAGAAATCAGCTTTAATAATTGTGCTTCGAGCCCAATTGGTTGTCCCAAATGATTTGCACTCACCACAATCCTCTCTTTCTCGTGGTAATGACCACAACTCCTTCAAAGTAGTTCGGCCTCTTTTTTTTTGCTGTTTTATTTCTATCAACTACAATAATTTACATATCAGTAGAAATTAGAACATTAATGCAAATATAATAAATTATGATTAAAATTGAAGATATGAAATTAATCAGCATTTAAATTTTCGCTTCATTAACCGCCGTAACGTTTCTAATCTAGTACCATTGTTTTGTTTGGCTCTTTGTTCATTATGATTTGAATCAAACTAAAGATGATGGAACCAAGGAGGAGGAGCAACATCAAGTGTTGGAGCGATTTGTTAGAACTAAGAGGGACTGGTGGATTGGAGTTGCAAGTGTTGCTCATTCTAGCACCCACACCACGTCACACCCAAGAGTATTATTTGGAGCATTATTTGTAGCGACTTCAAACACGGCCATTTTCATACACTTCAATTTTAAATTCAGCATTTTTTCCCTTATCTACATCATATAAACAAAAACATGTTAAGAAGTTTAGAACAAGTTAATATATTAAGAAAGTATTGAGCACATTTGTTTAAAGCACAAGTTTAGCATCCGAATGATCAATGTTGGTCTAATGTGGAAACTATCAGTTGTGGACCATGAGTGTGTGTTGCACTCCCTTACTTGTTATCAGAAAATATATATATGAGCATATGGAATTTATAAACATCGAAGTTTGATTATCAAAGTGCAATAAGGGAAAAATATGGGTCCTTCTTGACATTCGTAGTATGGACCCAAGTAATCCTTTTTATGTTGTGTGTGGCTTTTGAAAAGCCGAGGAACTTTTGATGTCATGGATAAGTAGTGATCAGTTTTGCATATGAAACTAGCTTTGAAAAAAAATCTATAAATTGCTATTTGTGCTTTTGTTGATTGATTAAGTTCATCATAATCGGAAAGCTTCTCTTTGATCGAGCTTAAAAATAAACTTTTGTAGCTTACATCTCTCGGGTTCATTTTTCTTCTCAAATTTTCGACATCATAAAGAAAGATGATTCTGATTTGGAGTTCAATGAATGAGTTTGTTTAGTTGTGATTAATTGGTATTTGTTACCACATAGCATTGGTTGATATATTTAAGGTACCATATGCCTCCAAGACTATGAGCATGGGACAAAAGCAAAGATGCTTCAAACTAACCACTGTCAATAGCTTGTAACCTAGAAATTTATGTGCATCTTCCACTAAACTTGCAATAAAGAGAGTATGAAAAATAATAAAAATCAAAATCAAAAATCAAAGCTTTACATTCACACTATGCACTGCTGCACACACACACACACACACACACACACACATATATATATATATATATCTTTTACTCATGGCATTCATTCATCAGGTCTCGAAGCCCTAGACATGAACATTTAATTTAATCAAGCTTTACAGTGATACCGAAATCGAAGAAGAAATAATAAAAGAAGAAGTTTTTAACAATTCAACAATCAGTATTCGCCGATCATGTGATTCACAAAGTCAGTCTCATAGTATCACGAGGTAGAAAAATAGAGCTAAAGAAGTTGTTCAGATCAATGGAACAATCAGTTTTTCTCCCTAAAACCAGTAGTGGTTGAGTAAATTATTTATCTCGTGTCGCTAAAGGCAACGTAACACCAATTAGATGAAATTCTTCAGAAATTACCCAAATAATCCTACTACAACAGATGTATAACGAATTATTAGAGTAAGTAACTCTTCAAACAGAACTAAGTCATCATCATAATACACTGTCTGTTCCAGATGATTACTGAGTTGCTCAGCCTTGCCTCCACTACTGAAACAAAAATGAACTCCTAATTCAAACACTAGAATACCACAAAGTCAAGCTTAATTCTTTGTTTCCATGAACAGCGTATCCACAGACTAGAATCACAATTCCAACTTCAAGCATAATCTAAGCTCATTCCAGTATAAACAATCCATCTCTTTCAAGATCTTGTGAGCATTTTCCTCACATTGTCTCTCCAAAATCCAAAATTCCATATAACCAAAATATAAGCAAATTGCTATAGAACCAAAACCAAGGATTGGTAAACCAATGCTTCTATGCTCATCCTTAACTGGAGAAAACCAAATCAAATTTATACATAAAGAAAAGAACTAAGAAATTTGAAACAAATAACTGAATGAATGTTTCAAGAAAGGCCAACTTGATTAACTATTAACTAGTAATTAAATCTCAAATGAAATTCAACCATTTCTGAAAACAACAATCCGATTAACTATTGCATATTTACATTCAAATAATTTGATGAGAACTCGCCCAGATACACTTTGTTTTACAAAATTTTATTCAAGATTTACATGACCATTTAGGTCAGTTGGTCACACTGAATTAGTCAGCACCTTGCTCTAGTTATTTTTATATGATAACTCACCGGTTATTATTTTATATTTGTTCCAACTATATCTACAATATAAACTCACATAGCTTCATCTTGGCTTAAACCTTTTTAATGCTGTTATATTCCTACCATCGAGTTCAATCGAAAACTTAAGTTAGCTCTCTGCTTTATTATTTCCTTGAATCAGCGTTGTTGCTATTAGCTTAGTCATATCTATCTTAAAATACCTGTGCATCTATTGTTGTTTTATTTTTCCTTGAAATTGCATCTAATAAACACATGTTTTTATGTGAATATCCTGTCTCAAACTGATTTCTTGTAAAAATTGTTTAAATCTTTTTATCCCTGTTGCTTATCATTTTAGATCGATCTTACTTTTAAATCGAGTTACCTGTTGTTATTCTCGCCATTTATGTTCTTTTTAATCACTTGCTTTTAAAATTTGTACTTGTGGGAATGCTTTGATAACCGAAGTCTTTGTCATAGTTATCATTTCTATTAGTGATAACAAATCTTGTTTAGTTCAATCTTTTTATTACTATTGCTTACACTCACATCTTGAACTTGATTCCAAAAATTCAATAGTAACTCCAACTCCAATTACCGAATTGACCAAAAGCCCTTCAACTAACCTAAAGAACTATGGCCATGAAAACACTCAAGAAGACCCTCTCATTTCTCTTTTTCTCCTTTTATCTTTGTCATTGTTAATTTCTCATAAAACGACGATTCCGCATTGAATCCATCATAGGAGGTCTGTATATAAACTCATTAACTTTATTTATGAGATATAATATATTGTCCAATTTGTAACGTCGTCAGTGCCTTTGCAAATATTGCATGTGGTTTGGTGGGTTGTGGCCAGGAACATGCAATGGATCTACCTATCGACAACATTCCATTCATCTTTTGATTGTGATTGTTTTCCGGATGGACTAAAGCGAAGATAGGAAATTTAGTAATCCCTCCATGCATACTTCCCAATCTGTAAGCCATGTTTAACTTGTATTTTTGTCTTGTCTTCTCTTTTTTTCATTCCAATTATATATTTATTCACTGTTTGTTCTGTTCTAGGTACCATAAATTTTGATTTGTGATCTGTCCCATTTTTCTTGCCAACAAACTTCAGTGGCAATAATCATCAGACACACTCACACACACACACACACACACACACACACACACATCTATAAAGATCATGTGTTTGAACTAATTGGCATGCTTACGAGTTTTCATCACACGCATTATTTTTTGCAGCTTGTGATATCATCTATGGTGTGGGGTGATGGAACCTGTAAACTAACAAATAAAAGTGGCCATGCATGTGTTTGCAACAAAGGTGTGGAGTTCAATGAATGAATCATTAGCTAAAATGCTTAGGTCCTGGTAGGATTTTACAAGGCTATGATGCATCAATGTTACATAAAGAAATAAATTATTTACCTGATACTTAAAAGACAAATAATTCACCTCCCAAATCTATAAGATAAGATGTCCAAAATGTTTGTCAAATAACCTCACTAACTTTCAAGATGTTGTTAGCCACAATGAAATTCATAATGAATACTAAATTTAAAAATTTCCATGAAATCTAATAAAGTACAGGGCATAGATTAAAAAAACTCAAGTCTACCAGATGAACATAGAAGAAGAAAATGAAACATCTACCCATATGTAAGGTCATTTTTCAGTTAATAGGGAGACAACTAATTCATCTAAAATTGATTCATGAAATGCTATCACCCCATGAAACTTGCAGAACATGGCTGTATGCATATCCAAATTCTAGTAGCGAGGTTCTGTAATGAATGCTCATGTACAACAAGTTGACAGAACATAAGGATTTCTGACGATCTCTCAGGAGAGAAAGATACAAGAAAAGAAGTCATGTATTGTTTGAATGACACTCACAGCAGGATTTCTTCTACTTAGACCAGATGAAATTCTACCAATCGACAATTTGAGTAGTGGTAAGGAATCTGATTCTGTCCACCCTGGCCTTATTGGATCGAGCATAGGACACTAGGGACAAACTGATGCATAATTTTGACAGAAAAAGAAACTTTATGTGGGTTTGATTTATTCCTCAGATGAATGGAGACATATTTTCTCATGTAACAATTAGATACATTTGATTGTGTATGCAGTGTGTTTGTTACGCACGAACTGAAGGAAACAAATCAATAATGGCTTCATTATGCAAGTGATGATCGTTAGTAATTTCATTATCAATTAACAACTTATACTTGAAAGGCAGAGTTTTCTTTTCCCATTCAAATTGAACAATAATGATTTCCCCTTGTTCAAGACCTATATACGGTAACAATGGCACAATGTTTCTTCATGAATGAACAAAACACAGAACATATAAGAACTCACTAAAAGGCCTATTTAGAGACACTATATTAATAGGTTTCAATCCAAGTTATATGTGTCATGTCACAAGTTTCAGATTTTTAGAACAAATCTGCAGTTAACTGTAAGTATGTTTATATTGATGACAATTAGATCTGATGTTTCTCAAGATTAATAAAAAGAAAATCAAGAACTATTCACACCAAATACAGTCTAAGCATTGGTCACATATGAGCATAATATTGATTATTTCTTGACATTAATCAAAAGAAAACCAATAAATTTTGGCACTCATTTCTGCTGATTCTCTGTTGAAGTAAAATGAGCAAGATCAATCATCCTTAATAGCATACCAAGTCTAAATAAAAAATCATAAATATTATAACAGATGACCCAGAAATGAATCCAAATAAGATGAACCATAGATGATCAAACAAAAACACAAAAATTCCACCAAACATGACAAACCAATGGTACAAAATATGCCTCTAATTTAAGGCCAATTTTTAGAATGATTAAGAAGTTGTTGGAATTGAAGTCCTTAAAACTTATATAATAACATGCTGTGAAAGCTAAAGAAAGTCATTGATACTTGTGAAAGTTAATATTACCCTGCAATTTTCACCAGATTTTTCTAATTAGAAGAACAAGACTTCAATTTCATAAAAATCTAAACTGGTCACCAAACTTTTAGTTAAATGAATAGTTTTTGTGCTTTTGTGAGTGTGATACTATGGGAAGTTGAGGGGTGGAAGAATATATATATATATATATATATATATATATATATGAATTAAGCATAACACCAAAAAGAGGCTAGAGAGAAAGCTGGCTACCTTTTCCTTTTTATAAGAGTGGAGCTTAGGATGATCAATGTGTTCTTGTTGCAAAACTGCACAACTACTGCAAAGGCAATGATAAATCTTTGAAAATGATTTATACATTCATATTGGCTACAAGAAATATCAGTGCTAAAAACTAATAATAGATTTCAATCCAATAAAAACGTAACTAGGAAAAGAAGCATTTACTTATGAAAGAACACTTGTGAAATATTTTAAGGAAAAACCTTACACTAATGAAACTCGGGATCAAGAAGACATTACTAACAAGATAAGGCTTACCTTTTGTTCAAGTAAAGTCATTAAAATTGGTAGAAGACATTGCAAAGTGTCAAAACACGTAAATGTCCTCTCAACATCTTGATTGGTCCATTGACCGTCATCATTAGCGTTGAGGATACTCTCATGAATGGAAGGAAAACATTCAGTCCGAGTTCCACCATCTGTTATTTCATCACCCATGTTATACACTTCTCTTGGTTGATTACGTATCACAACAAACTAACCCGGTTCTTTGGGATCTTCAGAATAAAAAACTTGCTTCACTTGTGATGAAAACACATAAGGCTCATCGAGGATATGTTCACTAGTGTGAATCGTGCGAGCGAAATTTACCATTAGAAATCCATATCTATCTTTCTTGAACCCCCTACTATTATTCACATCAGCCCAATCACAATGAAACAACATAATTTTGAACTTGTTAAAGTAGTCTAGCTCAATTATATCATTTAGTACACCATAGTAGTCAACATTTCCTTCCAATGGATTAACATCCCTAGCACTGGCATAGCTCATAGTTGAAGAAGTAACAAGACATCCAGAATTTTGAGTTTGTCTAAATCTTTCTCGAGATTTAGTATGGAATCGAAATACATTAATGGCGAGTCCTTTATATCTCTTGACAATCCTATTTGGACCTTGCGCAAGAAATTTAATTTCTTGTGACACATTTTTCCCATGAGAAACCTATACAAGTTACATTAATCTAATTATAAAAATAGTAATAGAAATTATTCAAGTTATGAGCTTGTTGCTTACATTTCTCCCAACCATTCATGAAAAGTTTTACATTAATTTTCCTATTGACATCATGCGTGAGCGTCGCATCGGCGCTTATTTAATCTTTTCCACGATATTTCTACTCACTGCAAGTAATGATAATAAATGTTAAAAACTTGTAACTCACCAAATAAGATATGTGAAGTGTTTATACTTACATTTAAGTGGTTCAATAGCTTCATAGTGAAATAACACATAACGATGTGCTTGTGCCCATGATCTATCATCCAACACTCCCTACTCAACTTTCTATTGGTTCTCCACCACTTTCAAATAAATATGAGTTTTGCAAGTAGCCTCATCAGCCGCACTTGTCCTTCAAAATTTCTAAGCATGTTATCAAATATTTGTTTTCAACATCAACCAAATATCTAGAATAAAAAGTTACACATTCCTCTACTAAAAAAACTTTTAGCGATAGATCCTTCGGGATATCATTTATTCTGCACATAAGATTTTAACTGAGTAGAAACCCTACAACATAATTGTTCCAATTATTAGCCTATAGTATTTTGCTTGACAAGACATTACTAATAAATTGATGTTTTTAGGAAAATAATAGCTTTTTGATTGGATACATCCATCGATAATAAGCGAATTCACCAAGTTTGGCCTCAATGGTGAGATGAACAACCAAGTGCACCATTACAGTGAAGAATGAAGGTGGAAAAATCTATTCTAGTGACCCAAAGCTATTGTTGCTCGATATTGAAGGTTGTCAAGATCTTCCACCTTAAGGACTTTACCACAAATAATTTTGAATATGTTACAAAGTTCGAAATGGCATGAGTCACTGCTTTGGGTTTGCCAGATGACCTCAAAGCACTGGAAGAAAATCATGAAGCAATATGTGACTAATCATGTATAAAGAGTGAAGTTTTTGCTCCACTTCTAATTTATTAACATTTGGACATATTTGAAGAGTAAACATCCGGGACCCTTTACAGTCTTTAAAGACCCTGACAAAATAGATCTCTGTCATGAGTGAAAGAAGTAGTCTTGGCTTGCCATTAGGAAGATGAGTTTAAGGATGAAGCTCCATCGTAATCTCCATCTCAACGTAAATCAAGTCTCCGCATTTTAACAATCTTTTGATTTCCATCAATAGTAAGAATTGTTCCAACAATATTTTCACAAACATTCTTAAAGATGTGCATCACATCAAGTTATGATGGGTTGTGCTCGATACTGTAGGTAAATCAAAGAAGATTCTTCTCTTCTTCCACATTTCTTCATTTAAATCCTCTTCCCTCTAGTTTGTCATCGCCATTATCTACATCAACATTGGACACTTGCCTTAGTCTTTCTTGATTCGATGTAGCCTTGGATTTTTTTTTAATTTGTTTTTTGGCTTGCTTTCCATAAGTAAATTACAACTCTTTCAACATTAATAAAATATCAGATCCGATTAGTGGCGGAGGCTCCGCATATCTACATTATCAAGCGAGATGTTTCTGGGATGCCTTGGATGATTGTGTTCTAGCCATCGCCGATGTGCCATTTAATAAAACTTGGCCATTAGTTAACCATTTGGCAGAGAAGTTTTACTTCTTTCAGAGCAAGCATAATTTCCTTTAGTTCTCTTCAATCTAAAATTTGTATGGAAAATCATTAATAGTCCATAATAAGGCAGCTCGTATATTGAAATTTCTCCTTACTGATGCATTGTACATCTCTACACCGACCCATAATTGCTGTAACTCTTTAATAAGAGGCTATAAGTAGATTTCAATATCTTTTCCAGGACCTTTGTCTCCAGGAATAATCAATGACAGAGGAGAAGAAGTTTGTTTTCATCCCAATCCGGGGTGGCAAGTTATAGGGAATCGACACCACTGGCCAAGTGCTTTAGTCAGAGTACTTAGTAATTTGAATGGGTTAAACCCATCGAGGAAAGAAAAAGACCGGATCTGACACATCTAGATCAGGAAATGCAAAGGTTGGGATATCTTGCATCAAATGATTTCCATGCCTCGGCGTCCAGCATGGTGTCTCAACTATCCGCATCGATGGTCCAGCGTTAGCATGCCAAATCATATCAGCATTTAGATCTTGGTATAACATGAGAAATTCTACTGCAGTAAACGTGGTATTAAAGGAAAATGCAATCGCTAAAGGCACCTTCACGAGGAGTCGCTTGAACCCTTCACACATCAAACGTCATCTTTCAAAGCGTCAGAATCGGAATCGGTACACACCAGCGAAGCGGCCACACCTATGACAAGATTGTTGACCTTCATTGTATACGATACTAGCATGCAGATCATTTGGACAGCTAACTAGCAATTTTTCATAGCCCAAGACCCAAATCCATAATGACTTTCTTCGACTCACGACTTCTACTTTTCAGGAATAGGCTGTAGGGATGCTTTTGGAAAATTCAATTAAGTGGTTAAGGCCTTTGGTAGTCATCCCGCACAAGCATTTCAAATGGAAAAGATGAATACGAAATCTGATCTAGAATACTTGATCCCCTCCTTGAGTTTTGTCATTCATATCTACAAACAACCTTGTAAAACTTCTTTGAAGGTTCATCATCACTTCTCAAAGGCTTCACCTCCATCATTCACCTCAACATTAAATTCATCCCCAACTAGATGGTGATCTTGTTATCAACTTGATGGATTATTAAAGCATCCATAATAATAATTCTTCTATATTTCGATCTTATGTAAGAAGTTTGGATGTGAAGTTAGAGCTTGATCATTTGTAAAATATGTTGTACCAAATCTTATGGGTAGGTGGCGGTACGCTCTCCATGGAAAAACCAACATAATGTATTGACAACCTTGGGAATGCCATCACATACTAGATGTTCAAGCAACTGTTTGGCAGCGTGTTTGCTAATGAATATTCACACACTTCTGCGAGCAAATGATCATATCATCTTGACTTGAGTTATGAGTAAAGGTGAGAATTGTTCCTACTCCATCTTCATATTCTTACGGCTCAGTTGCCAGCTTGCATCGCTCTTATCCGTTCTGCTTAAAATAATACTAAAATTATTTACAATCTCTAAATTAAAGCATAGTTCGACTTAACACATTAATTATGACATATTTACATATGCATCTACAGTTCCTATTTCATTTTCACAGGAATGTTGGTTATATTTTAATTTAAGGTTATTTTTTTATTTTATTCATGCTTTTATGATTATTGTTTTGTAAACATTTAACATAAGTACATTGCATTTAACTAGTAGAATATGTAATCTAAAAACGTCAGCCTAATAATGATTCATAGAGTAAAGGTAAAATGAACAACAACCAAATCACATTTGACCAATCATAGGCAACGACATAGAAAGAGAATCAAATTCAAAGCAGGACAATTTTAAGAAAAAATTACCTCAAAGTTTATGATTTCTTCCTTTCTTCTTGCTTCTCCTTTTCCCCCTGATCTCTCTTTCTCTTCAAATCTAACGAGATCACCAGGTATATAAATGGGTTATTTAGAGCAAATCATTAAAAGTAATTGAATAAGCATAAAGAGTCAATCAAGATGCTTCAATGAGCATCAAAGTCATGAAAAGTGAAAAGAGAAAATCATTAATAATTAATTAAATAAGAATAAAAAGAACCAAACACTATAATTGTTCATAAATAAAAAATAAACTAAATTAAAGAGTTATAATGTTGACTCATTCAATTAATTCAATATATATATATATATATATATTAATTTTAACAGTCATAAGTCTAAACTAGTTGTTGAGCCAAATTCAGACTAGTAAAAATAGAAACCAATAGTAATGAGATAAACAACACTAAAACCCTACTTCATTATTTGAAGTTTTAAATAATTTATCAAATAACCTACTTACAGAAAGTGGCTTTATCCTAAATTTAATTGCCAACTCTTTAGCCAACAAGGACCTACAGTCGTACCATGTTGGAGGCATCTTTCACCCACATAATACTTGAGGGCTTCTTTTCAAATCCAACCCAAAAAATTCCATGCTTGCCTATGAACGGAACTTCTTATTGCTTGGACCAGTACAAAATACTACAAATCTTAAGAATTATAAAACAAACAAGGTTTTCTTCAATAAACACCAGTGGTTAATCTCTATAGAAATATATTTTAGGCATAAAAATAAAACCTCAATGAGTGTAATAGTTCAATCCAAAGGGCTAATTACAGCATAAACTCAAAATACTTAGATTCCTAATCTGCAATATATGAAGAAAAACAAAAAAAAAGTTAGGGTATATCTGTCCAAACAGAAGGCAACATTGCATATTTAGGGTGAAAAAAATTAAAGGAAAAGAGACTCAAAGGAACAAAACACTTAGGAGTTCAATGGAACAAAACAGAAATTACACAGGCAAAGAGATGCCAAGAGTTGGTGTCCACAACCTGGCTCAAGTCTAAACATGATTATTTACTGGGCAGGTAGATGAAGGATGTGAAATGAAGGTAGTGGAGTCTTACCATACAATTGAATCCTCACTATTTTTGCTCTATTCAAATCCTCGCTTTCTACTAAAAGTAAGCGGGTCAGGAAGGTTTGTTCAATAGCGAATTTCCAAAAAACAACTCTTTTTGAGTTTAAAAGATCAAACAAAGAGATCAAAAATTTAATAGAAGACGATGATTGGGAGCAATAAGGAACAAAATAGAGTTACCTTGATGGAGCAGAGCAGCCTGCACATTGCAGTCACAGAATCCAAATATAAGTATGCATAGTTCAATATGCACTAAAGGTGGAAGCTGATTGAAACCTTATATATAACAACTGGATGGAAAAAATGTGTTAAATGGCTGGAAACTTCCACAGATTAAAAGTGATTAATTAATTTGGAAAAAGAAACTAAGAAGAAAGTTCAGTCAATAAAATTGTGCACATTGATGTTCCAAGACATCCATAAGTAAATACTTCTCCATTCAATCATTGGATTGACGAATTTTGCATAGCTAGTGATCTATACATGATGCTTCAGGAACATATTCTGCCAATTTGTATTTATATATGTAAAATCATTGATTGCTGTGAGAACAATTTGCATTTCAAATAACTGATCATAGATGGACAAATACCAGAGAATTCACACTGATGATACATCAATAACAATAATCTTTAAACTGGTCCTCTTTAACAACAAAAAACAGAGCAAGGAATTACACCAAAGTTGTAAAAATAATATAACACTAAAAAAGTAGTAATGAACATATGATTACCTTGCGCTCTTTCTTTTCCTCTTTTGACTCCGAACAATGTTGTCTACCCCTCGGCTTATTAGCTTCTGCACTCACTGTTCTCTTTGGTTTCTCAACACTTGGCTTGTTGTATGGCAAAAAGTCCACTGGTAACTTCTCCTTTCCACGGAGAGCAATGATGTTGCTCTTTGATATGCCATCACCAGTTGCTGGAAGCTTCTTTTGGTTTGATGGAGTATGAATCTTCCCAGGGTGATTGTCAAGATTTGAGTATGTGGAAACAATAGTCTCACAGTCCCAAACTTCTGATTCATCGCTGCTTTCAGGTACTAACACCATTTCTTCATCAACATGATTTTCATCGCAGTACATTTGTGCATACTCCACACACTTACGAATTAGCTCAGCAGAATCATCTGGCTGTTTATCTGCACCTGACCCTTGATTCTCATTGACAAAATCACCAGGAGCTTTATAACTGCCTTCAAGCTCTAAATCATCAATTGCACGCCCTTGAAGGACACAATTAAGTTTATTAGCAAGCGGTTCATCTTCTATAACAGCATTATCACTTTCACCGTCTGTGTCATATTCTCGAAGAGTGAGCTGTAGAACCAAAGGGAAGACTATTGAGTTGAAACTGAGGCATGTAGCTAATTGAAATTTTTGACAAAAAACCATAACAACCAAAAAAAGTCTATTTATGAAGGTTATGTAAGAAAAACTAGTTAAAAAAACCAACCAAACAAAATCTCACAAATACATGGGGGATAATAATCCTAGAATCAGAACAAAGTTTTAAGGTGATTATGATTACATAGTCACTTTTATTGGACACATAGCTATGCCTGTATACACCGGATTGAGCTAGTGTCTGAACCATACATTCAAGTGATTTGAGGGGTTGATTGTGATGAAAAGATGGATGTATATTTGCCTGTAGATTATAACTCGTCATTGTTTGTGATAAATAAAGCATGTTGGTGGCTAGTTGTCACTATACGGAAAACAGAAGACAGAGCACTTTGTTTTAACTGAAATACAAGACATTAACAAATGACAAGCAACTTACCAGATCAAACTGTTCATCAAGAAGTCGAGGAGCCCTTGGCTTCTCAACACCTCCGAGTCTATCCTCGTGAATAAATTCATTAGCAAAGCTGACCTCTCCAGATACATCATCTCCTTTCTGGATTACATTCTTTTGTTTATCACTTATAAAAGAAAATTGCTCTACCTCTTCTTGGTCCTCTCCTTCTATACAATTGGCCCGGACTACAAAATCCTCCTCCAAGTCCTCCACGTCAGAAACAAACCTAGACAAATCATCATTATCATCATTGAGCAACCTCAAAACATCAGGATCCAACGCCTTCTTCACAGTCACAGCAACTGTCTTTGCCGCAACAGTGTACATACCACTGCTGCTGGCCTCTTCACCACTGACCCGCAGCCTAGAAGCGTCATAAGCCTGGCAAATATATGTGAAAACGCATTACCAAAAGAAATTAACTCACAAGCCTGGCAAATATATGTGAAAACGCATTACCAAAAGAAATTAACTCACAAGCCTGGCAAATATATGTGAAAACGCATTACCAAAAGAAATTAACTCACAAGCCTGGCAAATATATGTGAAAACGCATTACCAAAAGAAATTAACTCACGCGCGAGCGCCCACACATACACATACACATACACATACACATACACATATTGTGAATTTATAAGATCAATGAAAAAATATAAAATCGCAACCTTGACATCTGCCCCGACAAGATCGAGCCTGGCCTTGCTGTTGTGATAATAGGCGTATCCACCACCAGAATTTCTGATTTCCCTCAGGTGATTTAAATAATTATAGCCATCATCAGGAAACCCCAACTCCAGGATTTCTTTTCTCACATGGTCCGGGAGAGCCCCGTTGGATCCTGCACTGTTAGCACAATCGACAATCCATGGGTGAAGAGAACCAACAAAATCTCCAGCGCCTGTGTCATCAGATGCATCAGCAAAGATGGAGTCGGAGTTGCCGCCGCAATCGTGGTAGACATCTTGGCGCTCGACCTCGTCATCCAGAAAGCCGTGAGATAAATAGGAGTTGTTGTCAACCCGAACAAAAACGCGATCAGGTAGAGCCGGCGCGCCACCTTCCGTATAGACGGTAGACGAATCGCGAGCTAGGAGGCGGAAGGTAGCTGAGTTCCTCTTATTGATGAATTTCTTCTTCCCCATCTTAGCCGATAGCGCCGCCCAAAGGTCTGATCTTTGCTCTCCCGCTAGGTGCTAAAGTTACTGAGTTAGGGTTGAATTTATAAGGTCTGATCTTTGCTCTCCCGCTAGGTAGACGTGGCCATTTTGAGCGAAACCGCAAGTGAACGGCCAAAACCGTAGACCGAGCCGGAAAAAACCGTAATCGTCACTAAAAACCCGGAACCGGGAACCTTCGTATAAGGTTTGGTTCGGTTTCAAAATTTAAAAACAAGTGGAACCAGCTGGTTCAACCGTGATTCCATATGCGGTTCAGCCGTGCCCGATTACATCTGGTCAAATCAAAAGGTTAAAACAAAAGTTCATATTATATTATATAAATATAATATGGATAATGTCATACTTATATAAATAACGTCATTTATGATTAGGGTTTTTATTTTTGTTAATATCATTAATTAGTAATTAATTAAGTAATTGCATGTTTAAAGATATTTTTAAATAATTAATTAAAGATATTAACCAAATTGATTATTGATTAGGTCTAATTCTGAATACTTGATTAGCCGATTAGGTCCGATTTGTGACATTCAGTCCAAACTTTATATGTCTTGTCATCATGCGAAACTTTATTCTTTCAAATGCGAGAGGATAAGTTATAATTAATTGATTATACTGCAAATTATTAATACAAATTAAATATGGATTTATTAAAACAATTTAATTAACGAGAAGTATTTAAATATTCAATTCTTTAGTAGATTTCCACATTATTTTTATAATTTAATATAAAAACAAAAACTGAGACTTTTATATATCTTCGTTTTGAAAACTTTACAAAATTAACGTAGATTCATATTAAATTATATTTATTTTTATATAAATGAAAAATATACTAAGTAAAATGCTCTCATGCAAAAACATTTTGAACCATTAAAAAATATATAAATAAATAAAATAAAATAAACATGAATATATATGTGTATATATATATCAATTTGCCTGATTTTGTTGATCATTTAAAGATATATATATATATATAGATATTTCAATATATAGATAAAACTCCCAAAGATTTTTAATTTGTAGAACTATGCAACTTATATAAGTATACTAGAAATCAAAAGAAAAAAGGATAAATAAAAACAATTCCTAAAAGAAAAACAAATAACATACGTGAGACGATTAAAAAAATAATAACAACAAAATAAATAAAAACATTGAAACCTGGGTATCTGGTATCTACTACTAACTTAACCTACTATCATTAAATGCAAAAGTGCTTAGTTAAATCTATGATTTCAAAGGGCTTATATTAGTATTAAATTTATTTTTTTGTATTTTTTTGTGTTAATTAATTTGAATTATTGAATTATTTAGTTA